>NC_090732.1:101719958-101722458 GCF_036898095.1 Palaemon carinicauda
TTTTGTTAGGATTCAACTTCATACCCCATAATTTGCACCATGCACTAATTTTAGCTAAATCTCTATTAAGGGATTCACCAACCCCAGATCTACATTCAGGGGATGGAATTGATGCAAAGAGAGTAGCATCATCTGCATATGCAACAACCTTATTTTCTAGGCCAGACCACATGTCATGTGTATATAGTATGAAAAGTAATGGGCCAAGAACACTACCCTGTGGAACACCGGATATCACATTCCTATACTCACTATGGTGCCCATCAACAACAACTCTTTGAGATCTACTACTTAAAAAATCAATAATAATGCTAAGAAACGACCCACCCACTCCCAACTGTTTCAGTTTGAAAACAAGGGCCTCATGATTAACACGGTCAAAGGCAGCACTAAAATCAAGGCCAATCATACGAACTTCCCGACCACAATCAAGGGATTTCTGTACTGCATTGGAGATTGTAAGAAGGGCATCACATGCTCCAAGGCCTTTCCGAAAACCAAATTGCAAACTAGGGAATAGATGATTACCTTCAGCAAACCTATTAAGACGTTTTGCCAGAAGACGTTCAAAAACTTTAGATAATATGGGAGTTATGGAAATTGGGCGGTAATCAGTGGGACTTGAGCTACCACAAACATATATATATATATATATATATATATATATATATATATATATATATATATATATATATATATATATATATATATATATATATATATATATATATATAGTCAGACACTTGCTCGTTATTATATAGAACAGATTATTATTATTATTATTATTATTATTATTATTATTATTATTATTATTATTATTATTATTATTAATGTAAGCGACTTGTCAAAAATTATGGCAAAATATTTATTTGAATATGCAGACACTCATACGCAGCTTCCTCTCACCAGTGTATGACTACTCCCTTCTACTCTACCCGAGGGAAGGGTAGAGTTAAGCGGGACCGGATTACATATATATATATATATATATATATATATATATATATATATATATATATATATATATATATATATATATATATATATATATATATATATATTGTCAGACATCTGCTCTATATTGTATGGAGCAGACTATTATTATTGTTAATATTATTATTATTATTAATAGTAGTAGTAGTAGTAGTAGTATTAGTAGTAGTAGTAGTAGTAGTAGCTAAGGTACAACCCTAGTTGTAAAAGCAGGTTGCTAGAAGCCGTAGGGCTTCATCGGAAATATAGCCCACTGAGGAAAAGGAATGAGGAAACAGAATAGCATATTTGAGTGTAATGACAAGCAAGAGCTAATTTTCTAAACCTTTATTTCTTTCTGTAGTTTAAAATATAAAGACCATTTAAAGAGGATCATGAAGAATGTCTCACGCAATAAAAAAGAAGACCATTTTTTCACTATATGACTTGATTCATGACTGTCCATCACAAAGACAATCTTCCCCCTATGATGTGATTGCTGGTAGTCTGCCTATTCTTTCACAGACCGGGAATGTGAGATTAGAAAATATATTGGAGCCGCCAAAAAGCTTCTCATAGTACGAGTGAATCCACACCTTGGAAATAATTTTCGTGCAGGATTACCATTGAGAACCACTTTTTTTAATTATACGAGAAGTTTTTAATATATGTAGAACTGTGTTTTTCCATCTCAAATTTGATATTGTTGTCAAAGCACCCTATAAACAATCGATATCTGCTAAACAGCTTGCTCCTTTTTCCAACAGCCAGATCTCCTCCATTGCTGTATCTATAGCATGCGTAGACGTTCTTCTATTAAATAATGCCACCTTTCATTTTTTATGCCCTTAGAACCTGTTATTAATCTTCAATTTTTAGGCATTCAAATTAATTTTTGATGTCTCATAATTTGTATCCTTGTACGTTCGAGTAATTTACTGAGTCAATTCTCAATTATTACGTGGATCTGTATGTATTGACAGCCCCGGTGGTAAAACCTGCATTATCTAGAGAATTTTCTAAGCAATATCAAAACTGCAGAACCTTGCGCTGTATGTATTTACGTCGTAGTTATGTACCATCCTTGACAGAATTCTCTGGACAATACATCTTCTTATCAGATAAAACGCGTTCTGAGTGACCCCCTGTAGACCAATTGAATATTGCTTTAAAGCACAGATATCTTCATTTTACCTATTAGAACTAAGGTTAGGGATTTACAATCATTCCTCTACAAAAGAAATACAATATAAAACAGTTAAATAAAACACGATAAATGGCAAGGTAAAACTGAAATACAGTATTCAACCGGTCTACATAGGGCCACTCAGAGTGCATTTTCTCAAATACGTCTGGTCCAGAGAATTCTGTCATAGACATTACGTATGTTTACATATATGTATACTTGCTATTTTGTAAGCATTACATCGCATCCAAATAAGTGTCCGAGTTAGTGGATAATGCGTGAGGTGCCCTACGAATTAGATCACAGTCTTTGTAGCGTTGCTTTGACCTATCTGTCTCCATC
>NC_090732.1:101724958-101734958 GCF_036898095.1 Palaemon carinicauda
TTTTGGCTCATTTCATGAATTGGACATTTTGCTTGACCGTGATCTTGACCTTTGACCTTGCCTTTTTAAAATTTAATAATTTTCAGCTTTTTACATAATAGTCAAGCCCTGCAAGTTTCATTACTCTACGATTAAGATTTTGACATGGAAGGTGTTCACAAACAAACACACAAACACGCGGTAAAACATAACATCCTTCCATATTCGTTCGCTGAGGTAATAAGATAAAATACAACAAAAAAGTTGAACAATAAGAGAAATGATAGAAAAACCTTGCCAGCTAACTAGCATTGTCGAATATTCAAATGGCCCTCAAGCAAAATTTGCGTAAATGAAATTCCATGTAGTGGTTGTGATGTAAGACACATTAGGCAAAGTGGTAAAATGTTGGCAGAAACATTAAACCAACATAAATATTACGTTCGAGTTGGTAATATGGCCAAGGCGCTTATTGGTCACATGCATGAATATAATCATTTTAATAAACTGGAAGAATTCTAAAGAGCTGCTCTACTGTATAGATGTCGTAAAAGGAAATGTTATAGAATCTAGAATTATAAAGATGAAGTCTAAATGAGTTTTTGATATTAGTGCAGGCCTACATATATCTAGATCATCACTAAATGTGAACTAAGTTTTAAGTGTATTGGAATACTGCTAATTGTTTTCAGTTTTTTTATTTGTTCAAATTGACCATTTTTAGAGCCAATGATGCATATACCCTAGCAGGTTAGTTGCAACTACCTAGTGTCTCAAAATTCATCGGCCAGAGCTTGAAATATAAATATTTTACGTCCTTCTTTGAAGTTTTTCATAAAATAGATAATAGGTTTCGTATATCAGTATAACACGACCGTATGAATGGATAATGATGTAAACTTTCTTTTCAATCGTATTTGTTTGACTGGCAACAGATGTCTCGCTGATTAACACTCTTCCATCCAAATACTCTAGTTATTGACTTTTGTATGTAACCTTTTAAGAGGTGCTACAAATGGGTCCTCGGGTGACAACAAATTCTTTCTCTGAAAGAGCCATTCACGAGAGGAGAGGACAAATAATACATGCTTGAAATACAGTGATGTCAAATATTATTTGTTGAATGTTCTTGTAAAACCTCAAATATTATGGAAAATGGCTTTAGTATAAATAATAAGGCAAAATGACCGTAAGCAGAAGAGCAATGGATGAAATTTACAAGGAGTGCACCTAGGAGTATATAGATATGCTTGGCCAAGAAAAATACCAATTAGCAAAAAATTAAAGAAATTGAGAAAAAAAAAGAATAATGTTCCCCGACATATAAGTATTAATTGAGACAGATGATGAAATATCTAAAAGCATGCGAACTTAGGTTTGATTACGAATGCGTCTTATTTAGAAAACCTAGATACCTCCTCCGAGACGAGTGAATCTTATCAAAATTGTTCATGAAAATTTAGGTTATAAGAGTTTATAAATATGTTTGACCAAGACAAATAGCAATTAGCAGAAGATAAAAAAAAAGAGTTGAGAAAAAAGAATATTACCCGACATAGAAGTATTAACTGAGACAGATGATGAAATATCTAAAATCATGCAAACTTAGGTTATGAATACGAATAAATCTTATTTACAAAACATGGATACCTCCTCCGAGACCAATGAATCACATTAAAATTAGACATGACAATTTAAGTTGTAGGTGTGTCAGGTGAGTCATCCATTATATGCAAGTCACAACAATCGAGTTATTGGCAATTTTTTTTTGTATATTTGCTATTATTATGTTAAACTAACATGAACGATGTTAAATCACACGAGATGGAGTTATAAAGACTTACCTGAGAAAACAACAGTATTAAATTTTCTTCTTTCTAATGGTGGAATCCAAGTAACCAAGCATCTTGTCAAAGAAGGCATAACGTAGCCCTGTAGGGAATCAAAGAAATGACGTCAATTTAGTTGCTGTAAGGGTCTGTGCAAATATATACTACAACATGCAGTACAGTAGACATTATAGTACAGTAGATTAGGACAAAATCATTCAGATTGTGAAGAAAATGTGAAAATATACATGCGGGCTCAATTTTCAATGCTCTTTCACATAAAAAACGGGACACACGTGATATTACCAAAATTTAAGCCGCCATCTTTCTTTTCAAAATAGCCGTCAACATAGAACAATTTAGTCAATTTTTCACCCACTGTGGCATATAATTCGTTGTTTTCATGTGTTAACTTGATATTTTCACACTCAAAGCATCTATTGCAATTAACTTAACTTTATTCTTTCATGTGGAATATTCCAATAATAAAACCAAAAGAAAAAAGTGATAAATTTCCTCAGAAGACAAGCTTTCAAGTAGATTAGATATGTCTCTGGAACGACCAAGCACTATAAAACACAATTCAACTTGGAAGATCAAAAGTGCAATATATACATGAGCATTAATACTTTTTCCGAGTAACATTACATACATGTCAAATAATGAATATTAGTACACCAGTAACATGGAAATAACTAAAGTGAGGATAATGCGGAGACAAGCCATTGAGTCGGTACTCTGACTGGAAGCATTTTCGTGTATATTATCTCGGTACATTGAAGTGATACATTTGAACATTTACAAGGGGGTTTGCATGCCTTTTTGCACCTATATTTGATAAGTTCTTTGCATGACTTGGTTGCTTCTGGAAATACAGTCCAGAAGAGTACCCAGTGGTCACTCGAAATCTTGGTCCATCCACAAGCTGACGGTGATTGTAGTCGTTGATTAGCCTCGAATAACTGTGCCCAGACATATCCTGCCTGATAACTATCTTGATATGCTCATTGAGAGCAGCATTTGTTGGGAATATTCAATTCAGTTGCCTCTCTTTTGCAAACAAATGCTTCCTTACTTGGATGATATGTTATGTCCCTTGTCCTGTCATACAGAATTACTGTATGACAAGCCTTTCTACATGGTGCATGTTGTCATCTGTGATGCAATTGGGCCTTTCAGAAAGACACACAAATGTGCCAGAAACATAAGGGAATGCTGACCAAGTATCCCAGATGTTTACTTTTCCGATACTACTGAATGCCGAGGTGTCACATCAAGTAAAGGCATGGAAAAATGGAAGTGCTCTGGCCTTTTGCTGTCCAAATTTACTGGCTTTGAACTGATATCAGTCTATAGGTCTTCTTTACAGCAAAGACAATCCATAATTCATCCGGTGCCACTTTGGGTTGTTATCTACAATGGAAACATATCTACACTGTACTGCATTGTATAATTGTTTGATCTCTACACAGTACAGATATGATAAAGAATATACAAAATAAACTATGAAATTAGAATATAGAAGTTATATTATTTTAATTTTAGACTATCTACATAATAAATATGGAGACATGATTAAAATTTTATCAAAATACAAAAAGCATATGGTGATAATGAAACTAGAATATAAAAATTCAAGTCAAGACCTTTCATTAGCTTGTATATGTGCTCTAGTGATATCTTGTGAAAATTGGCGACTGCTAGGATCAAGACATCCATGTCAGCTGATTTGATATGTACTTTCCTGTGGTGCTTTTGTGTACAGTGATAAGCATGCAAGATTAGCCTTGTGGCGGCTTCCTTGTGACTGCAAGGAGCAAGGATAGGGCATGTGTCACCCCCATGTGATGCGAGAACACCTGTTCCTTCAGTGCAACAGAACTCTTTCCCTGTTCTTTGGGATTGGTATAGCACTACTATTTCGGAGATGGCTTGCAGATCCTCTCTTTTGTCTTGTTGAACCCTTCAGGCTACCTTCGTTGTATTGATCCCATACCGAATCCAGACGCTATGTGGCCTGGAGTTTTTTCAGTACATAAAATATAAACACTTGTTCAGCATAGTCAAGAAATGTAGTACAGGTTTTCAGAAGCAATATATCGACCAACACACCTCCATGTAGAATGTTTGCATTTACAAATGGTGAGAGATAGTCTGGTGGTGTAAGAAGCTTATCAAAGCATTTAGTAAGGTCTGATTATTTCCTGTCTAACCTCACCCATATCAGAGAGAGAGAAGGTGGCGTGCCATGGTTTTCATTTCTGAAAAACTCATCCATGTCTCCATTGCGAGATTTATATGAGATGTACCACCAACAAATAGCTCATAGTTATTTTTCAGAGTGCCTCGTGGGTGATGTCTTATAGAATAAGGTCAGTTTGTTTTAGGAAAAGATATCTGATATTGGGGTAACTCGTTGCTCTAACCATTCAGCAACAAATTAGTCACACTGGAATTGTCCAATCGACTCTACAGTCCTGACACTGGCCGCGGCACTTTCACCCATAACTCCCTTGTTTTCGATTTGGACTACATCATTACTGTCAGCTGTGAATGGATCTCCCAATTTTTGTAATGTTGTGACCATTGATATCACAGGGGCAGCAAATTTTGTTTGCACAGAATGTGATTAATCGTGGTGCTTAGTTGATTTTGTCCGAGTTGTTTCACATGAAGTTTCAAGTGGATCATTTACCTGAGCAATTTTGGGCCAGTTATGAGCCACTCAATTGAAGCCCACTGAATTTGTTTAGTGGTATCAAACAAAAGTCGATCCATGGTTATAACAGGCATTTGACCAGGGCGTAAATTGTTGATGTCCTTTTCCAACATTTTCATTACATGTAATATTGTTGCAGCATTGTGGGCTGGTTTAGTGAACAATGGCCTGAGTGCTATACAGGATAGCAGTGTAAAATTAACAGCCTGCTATGCTAGAGATACTCGTTAAGGCATCAAATTGCAAGAATCTGAGATGTGAATCTGTTTTCTGATGATGCTGTTCACCATCGTCTACCTGAAACTAAAAAAAAAAAAATAGTCTACCACCACCACAGGAAAAAAACACATTATACTACATGGGTAAAGGATATAATCATTAATGATTCGTACTCATCATTGTGCGATACTAGTGTTTCAGGTGGAGAAGACGACATTCCGTTTGACTTGCTGCATCTGCAAAGGATTCATTGTCATTATTATGCACAGGCTCTCTAACATTGATGTAAGGTTAGTATAGTGAGTTACGACATTAGTTGGCTTTCAAATAGGACAACATGAGGCAAAGTATATACACATAGAAGAATTCTGATCTACATTTAAAAAGAAAAAAAGATGATAAACAATCATCTTATCCCCATCATATTTAAATCAGTTGAAGTACTACCAACATCCTTTTTTATCATTAAGAAGGGAAAATAACGTGTTTATCTGTTCTCCATTAGATTCATTGAATGTAAAAACATTAGATTGATATACTTAAACAAAAAATTTGTCCTAGAGACTGAAAAATTAGACAAATTGTTTTGTGCCGGCAGCCATTTTCAAAAGTAAGATGGCTACATAAATTTTGGCGATATCACGTATGTCCCATTTTTATGTGAAAGAGCATTGAAAATTTAACCCATATGCAAATTTTCACACTTTCGTCACAGTATGAACAATTCTTGGAAAAATGTAAGCTAAGCAACCGAATTATTAGGTAAGATAGGATGCAGGTGGGCGTCTCATAAATACCACTGATTAGATATTGCATGACTCATATAAATTTCAAATATTGAGTGATCACTGTAGATAATCAGATTATGAATACATGTGAAGATTTGAAGAATTATTGCCTGAAAATCTTGTCACCAATTATGAGGTATATTGATCTTTAAAGAACGCAGTCCCACATAAAAGGCTACAGATTATCACAAGGGCATTGATTACTCCCATGGCTAGTAGTCCAAATCAAGAAGTCAGCTATTTTTTAGTTCATTCTGGTGGGTTAATTGATCTAAGTGTGAATTATGAGTCCAGTAGTCAGTTAGTACTAGTGGACCCATTAGGGATGGATAAGAAAATGAGATAGGAACCTATTCCCAAAACATAGACGAGGAATGTAAAAGTGGCTTTTTAGGAGTTCCCATGAAAGGAAAAATTTGCGATAAAGAAGAGATTTTACTATACTGTCTCATCCTGGAGTGTGTGAAAGAACAATTTGATAGATGTAAAGATGAGGTATGATCATTATTTACTGGATGAAAAGATTAACATAAGTAAAAATACAAGTTTAAAAGAATGGAAAAAAAACGGGCTATAAATTTATTCAAGAAAAGATGATTTAATAAGTAGGAAAACAAATCATATAAGGAGAAATTGGATAAAGTATGGGATGTTAAAGACAAAGGTAGACAGAGTAGATGAGGTGTATGAATAATTTCATGTCAGGGTCTTAAGGACAGCACAGAATGTATTTTGGTATGGGATTGTATTATGAGGAATTAGAAATGGCAATCTGTCGGAGGAGGAGGTATAGGGAGTAAAAGAAAAAAGAACCTGAAGTGTGTTATATCTTCTCGTATATATTATGTATTTTTTTCTTATCTAAGATTAACTTCACATCAATACTAGGGAAATTGAGAACTGAAACTCGCTGGCAACTATTAAAAGTATTTCATCCGAATATTTAGAAAACATAAGTCTTGTAGAAACTCTTCCTATTCCTGAATATGAATTTATTGCCATTGTAGTCGCATGTCAATGAAAGCATTGTTTGTGGCAATAATCATGCCGAAGAAAATTCACAGTGGCCAACATCTCGTCCTACTGTAACATGCATTATTTGAGACTGCAATACTGATTAAAGGTCTCGAAACCCTCTTTGGCACCATTATAGAAAATCTGCACATCTGATTACTACCCAATTATACTATTCCATAGTGGCTCTTGGGAGGATGTAGGACTTCTGTCACATTGTCCCCACTAAATCTGTCCCAAAATCCTTCAAGGACAAATTCAAAGACAGGAATGTAAACCAATAATTAGTAGAACCAGTTTTACATCTCCAAATTGCCATCACAAGAGCCATCGTAAAACATTCCTCTAAGGTCATCCCCCTTGGGAGGATTTTATATCCTTTTCCTAGATAATGGATTGCATTATACATGCAATACAATTCTGCACTACATACCATTACTATCTGCTTGTCATACATGTTGGAGAAGAAGCATTTGATAATTAGAATATATCAAAAGAGTGTTACATAAAACAGAATTTTTTGATCCATATAAAACAGCTTACATATAAGGTTTATATATAACTTACCTAAAGGATTTATTAGGTAAGTAATTTTTAAAGGGGTACCTCCCAAAAATTGCAAACAGATATTCATTAATAGTTAGATAAGTTCGTTGCTAATAATTACTGTATGTATACATTGCTTTACCAAATTGACCAATAAATTTCACAAGTGTACCAACTTATCTTCCTTCTTTCTTGTTACTCTGGTGGCACTATCATCAAACCTAATAGCCTGTATCAAGAAGGCAATATTCCACCTCCTGAAGGCTTACAGTTCCATGATATCCATGTCTCATACAATGTGGTTGTCAGACTTCTTGCACTTCTGCCTAATGGCAGCAATCTTGTTGTTGGGATGGAGACATATTCTCTCCATCATTATTTCATCAATGCACACCCCAAAAACACCTGAAGGCTTGGTTTCTATATTTACCTTAGTGGTAAAGTAAACCTTAGGGATATAACGGGTGCCATACCTGGATAAGCTGGGGTTCGGGTCTCTGTGCCATATACTTCTATCCTTACCCCTTAAACAAAAAAAAATACTAACAGAAAGTCCCAGTTCATAATTTATCCTCTTCATATACTTTGAAGGGCTGGGTTGCATGAGGGAAGCGTTTTGCTTCGGGATAGGATTATCAATGTCTTCGTTACTGCCTTCTTTGTCTTCCCCTCTCAGCACTTACAAGTTTATCCCAACAATACAAACTGACTGAGACTGATCCAATACAGGTCCTTTTTATAGAAAATATTGCAGATTATGTATTGGAAGAAGTTGAAAGGGCTGATTAGGAACTCTCGGGTGCAAAATGGTATTTGACCTTTGGTTCGTCTACGACGGAATCTACGTGTTCTGCGTCAACTACTACATCTGGCTGTTCTTCCTCAAACCCATCACTTGCAGTTTAAAAGTGCAACAGATAACTATTGACCAATGGGCGAGAGACACAACTGAATGTGTAAAAAAAGAATAACAAAATGTTTAAAAAAAAAAAATTGGTCTGCTAAACTTAACCATTCAGCTGGTAACTGCAGGTTCCAGCTTGTTAACCAGCTATTTTCCTGAAGTGTCTAAAAGTTTCAATATTACTCAACTCATAGTATTTAAGATATTAAACCGTAATATAAACATTTCACAGGGTATGAATGTGTTACTTACTTGGTACCTCGCAGACAAATGTAACCCAAATACCTCAAAAACAAAAAAATACGTGAGACAAAGTGAAAATGCGCCAGTGTGGAGCTGAGCATTAATGGGTTGGTCTTACACATAACTGAATTAACACAAGGTCAGAAAACATGTTTTAGCGCATTGCATTTGCCACTTCTTTTTTTTTTTTTTTTTCTTTTTTTTCTTTTTTTTTGTGAGGTGCCATCGCCTATAACAGGGAAAGGTTTGAAGTTGAAAAACAAGCTAGTATACATGCATAGTCTTTCTTAAAAGTAGCTATAAATTGCAGGCGATTTTTTAATTAAGGGCATATTTTGGGTGGTGTACGTACACACGGACACCTAATTAAAGAATAGTGAAAAGCAGCTTCATTTCCTAACTTGTTTTATCTTTTATTTCATGTATAAATGGTATGATGTCGAGATTCTCTATGTTTTATGATGGAGAAAAATTACTTATAGCACCTTCGGTTGAGATTATGCTTCAGCCAAGCCTCGCAATTTATGAATCATCTAGTAATTTATGAGAGTGCGAATTTATGCTGTTTGAACTGTAACCGTTATCAGTTTTTTTTATTGATTTATTTTTTTATTTTTTTTTATTGATTTTTTTTTTTTAAGAATAAGTTGCATGACAAATAGTAGCAGAACAGATTTCATAGTGACGAACTTTTATATTAACTGTGATAGCTAATAATATTTAATTATCCAATCAGTAATTTCTTGAGTACTCAATGTAATCCTTACCTTGAATACAGACAGACACATGATCGTTCATTTATATAACTTAATAATAAACCTATCTAGACAGCCAATTTAGTGAATATTCTATAAATCAAAGGTCACATAAAATAAGTAAAGAAAAACTAAGATTATTAAATTCCTATGAAAGTAGGTTATTGCAACATTCACCAGCCCTTTAATGTCCTTTTAATTTCATGACTAGAAGTTATATTAAATCCTGAATGAAAAAGAACTGATGAAATACTCGGAGGTCGTCTTCTCTTTGATCGTATCGTATCAGCTCTGAACCCAATGCAGAATTTAACTTTCCATTATCCTTAATCTGATTAGATCTGAGGCATCTGGAACGTAATGAAAATTTCAAATATTTTATACTCTCTTTCCGCAACTTTATTTTTCCAGAGAGAGAGAGAGAGAGAGAGAGAGAGAGAGAGAGAGAGAGAGAGAGAGAGAGAGAGAGAGAGAGAGAGAGAGAGAGAGAATCTTTTTTTCTTAGATTCTTGTTCCTTCCCAGAGAATGAGAATTTGTAAATTTATATCTATAATTCCATGTATTTTTAGTTTTCTACTTTGATTTACAAACGAAAGCAAGTACTGATGATATTTCTTTGTGTTAATTCAGCCCACTGCATTATTATTATTATTATTATTATTATTATTATTATTATTATTATTATTATTATTATTATTATTATTATTATTAGCTAAGCTGGAACCATAGTTTGAAAAGTATGATGCAACAACTCTAAGGGCTCCAAAATGGAAATTAGCCCGGTCAGGAAATGGAAATAGAAAAGTAATGAGTAAAAAATATGAGACATCGTAAGACCAGCAACAACGTAAAAATAGATCTGTTATACTGTATATAAACTATGAAAAGAGACTTGTGTCAACCTGTTCAACGTAAAAACATTCGCTGCAAATTTTAGCTTCTGAAGTTTCATCGATTCAAGTGCCAGAATAGGAAGGTCATTCTACCAATTTGGTCACAGGTT
>NC_090732.1:101752458-101762458 GCF_036898095.1 Palaemon carinicauda
CTGTAAAGAATAGGCCTGACTATTCGGTGTATGTGTAGGCAAAAGGAAAATGATTCGTAACCAGAAAGAATGGACTTTATAGCTCTCTAGAGGTAGTATCTCAACGGGTGGCTGGTGCTCTGGCCAACCTAATACCTATATATATATATATATATATATATATATATATATATATATATATATATATATATATATATATATGTATGTATATATATAAATATATATGCGTAAAAATCCCAAGGATATGTGATGCTCAAATGCAAAAGAACCACAGGAAAAAGGAAAATACGAAATACTGTATAAGATTATGTCCTGACTAGTTTCGTGATACTTCTTCAGAGTTCTCTGAATAAGTATCATGAAACTTAATCTTATATTTCTTATTTTCCTTTTCCATGTGGTTCTTTTGCATATATATATATATATATATATATATATATATATATATATATATATATATATATATATATATATGTATATATATATATATATATATATATATATATATATATATATATATATATATATACACACACCTAAATGTATATAAATGTGTGGTTAGTAAATTATGCTTGCAACAAAATTCTTACGAACTGTTCATAGTAACGACTAAAATTGCGTTATGTCTAAATAGTTAGCATCGTAACATTGTAAGTTGCTGGGAATTGTAATAATTTACATTATTATTATTATTATTATTATTATTATTATTATTATTATTATTATTATTATTATTATTACTAGCTAAGCTACAATCCTATTTGGAAAAGCAAGATGCTATAACCCAATAGCTCAAACAGGGGAAGATAGTCCAGTGGGGAAAGGAAATAGGGACTACAAAACAAGTAATGAACAATTAAGATACAGTATTTTAAGAACAGCAGCAACTTTAAAGTAATTTTTTCATATGTAGAATATAAATCTTTAAAAATACAAGAGGAAAAGAAATAAGATAGAATAGTGTGTTTGAGTGTACCCTCAAGCTAGAGAACTCTACCCTAAGATCGTGGAAGAATATGGTACAGAGGCTATGGCACTACCGAGGACGAGAGAACAATAGTTCAATTTTGGAGTGTCCTTCTTCCAGCAGAGTTGCTTTCCATAGCTAAAGAGTCTTCTACCTTTACCAAGAGGAGAGTAGCCGTTGAACAATTACAGTGCATTAGTTAACCTCTAACGAAGTAAAATTATTTAGTAATCTCAATGTTGTCAGGTGTATGAGGACAGAGGAGAATGTGAAAAGAATGGGCCAGACGACTAGGTGTATGTGTTGACAAAGGAAAAATTAATCGTAACCATAGAGAAGGACCCTTTGTAGTACTGTCTGCCCAGTCAAAACACCCAATAACTCTCTAGCGGTAGTATTTCATCGGGTAGGTGATGCCCTCCAATCTACTACCTACAAAGACAGTAAGACTATACAGTATATGATGCTCAGATATTAAGATGAATGCCACTCGAACAGAAATGGAATTGTGGTCAATAATATGGTCTAGAGGTATTTGATGAACTGTCTTTTTTTTTCAATTTTATTTTTCATCTTTTCTAATTATCTATTTCGTACTACTCTCAATGCTATTTAGAAATGGGAAATGGATATGGACAGTATGCAAGTATTCAATAAATCAAACTTATTTTCACCGGTGATCTGTTCTTTACTATTTTTTGTTGTGTGTGAGACCTCATCCCTTAATTTCAAATTCTGTATACTACTTCTTCTTTGTCTGCATCTTTTCCCACTTCTATGTGGGGTTGGTGTTTCTGGCCAGCTTTCTCCATATAGCATTAATTTTATTCTGATAATATTCACTGTCCATATTCGTTTTGGCAAATTTTTCATGGCCTCATGCCTTCCCTGCCGCCAACCCTCCCCATTTACCCTGGCTTGGGACCGTCACCAAGTTCAGGCTGGCTTGCCCCCCTTAATTTCAGATTCTGTATACAATACTGTAATTATAGTCGTCAGCATCACAAAAATTCATAGTAAGGTAAATGGATTTATTCTTGTTCAGAAGTCGCTATAGAAAAAAAAAAAAAAAAAAAAAAAAACGCATGTTCTTGTGGCAAACTCATCTAAACTATTTTGACAGCGTTTCTTGTGAAAGATTATTACTGTGACTGTCCCTTATGAAAGGCAAACTCTCTCGGAGCCTCGCCAGACCATTTTCTTATATCGAATTGCGACATGACAACTTTTGTTTGAACATCCCATAAAGTTTCTGATTGCGAGAAGATTTATCAGTTTACTCTCCCAATTGATGTAAACAATTGAAATCATCGTTTGGTTTCGCTGATTTGAACATTTTTTTCCTTTTGGAAGAGCTGAAAAGAAAAAGTTTTTCCAACCGTCATCGAGAATTTTAGTTTTATGATCGGCACAGATTTCGTCACTATTTTCAAATATTTCAGATGTTCTCTTTGTAATATCTAGTTTCGCACAGCTTATAATTATGCTTGGCAAAATTTAATTTTATGTATGATTTTTACTGGTTAAAATAAGTTACTGAGAGCAGTGTTTATGGAGTAAAAACTGAAAATACTCTTTTATTTATTTCTGCAGCTGTGAAATCTAACAAAACTAAATTTCTAACCAAATTCTATTTTTGGTTTATGTAAAGTTATAGAATAGTCTTTATAAATATTTTACCTGTCACTGTGCGCTGGTAGTTTTGACAAGCAGGTTGGATTCGGCCATGAATTGAATGTCCATAATGTTATTAACTCGTGTTGATAATCATTTATATGAGTTGCAATTTATAGTTCAGAAATACTGGACGCCAACGTTTGTTGTTTAATGAGTCTGTAACAATTCACAGTACCAGGATAAACAATGAAATTTTATAATGTTTATAATCAAAGCTTTTGAGATTACATATAAAGAAGAACTACTTGATTTAATACTATAGTCTATAACGAACATAAGTGCTTTGGCACCATATTTGTGGTATATAACATAAAAACTCTTTTACACCCGATTTATAACTTACAGCATAATACGTGCTTTGCACCTTATTTATAGCTTGCAAAAAAGCCTCCTTATACTTTCTAATAAACCTAAATAAAGCTTTAACACATGAGATCACTTAGCCTGAATATTGGTGATGTAAAAGCTGTGTGTCTACATCTTCTGAGATGTTTGTTGAATCAAATTATTTTTTTTTCTATATGTAGAATTATATAAAGCAACAAGATATTTTTTGGTGATAATCCGCCTTGACTGGCGACAAGATTACCAAATACTTTTGCTAATAAATGGTCGTCTAGAAGTTTTATTGCAAACTGTTTGACTCTGTGGCTGGCTCGATCCATCATTCCTATATGCAAAGGCTCAGTTGGACTACTGGACTTATCACAAAACAGATAAACCAATGTGTTGGTCTTTTGACGAGGGTGTCAATGACCTGCATTTCATGGCTCCTTACTATCAGAGTCGTCATCAGGATGTTTTCTTTTTATTGCTTGTTGTAGTCAACTCTTACTATGAGAGAGATGGCATGTTGTGTGGAACTCCGCTTAGTGGTTTCGCAGTGTTTCTTCGATGCCGTTGCCATCATTCAGTCTAGAAATGTCAAGGCTTTTGGGCAAGCATGCATTATCATTGAATAGAGTCAGATCTTGTGCAAGGTCTACATAGCCACCACCCAGTCTGCTTTGCTTTGAATTGGTAGGACACCGTAACTTTTCAGATGTTTCTTCTTGACATAAGACACGTTTACACCAGTTCGTCGGCACATCACGTGAAGAGGATTGTGTCTCCTTAACTAGCTTCACTTTTATTGACATTTTATTCTAAAAAGAAATATAAAGTATCGTTGAATAGAAATAAAATGTACAGTTGAAATTCACAATTGGATGACATTCTTATTTGATTTCTTGTTGGCTAAACTTATGATAATCTTATTAAAACCAATTAAATATTGATCGTATAGTTTTTAAAGTTTGTTATTCTGATTCTCTAATCTAGAAAATCTACTGATAGACATGCAAATCATAACTCTAGGTCTATTGCATCAAGAGATATGGATATGGATGCAAAATGTCACTATCAGACACAATTTTGAAGAAAAAAAAATAGCCGCCACATATACAACAAGGCAAATCTAGTTTGGCACCATAGCCAAATTTTCTTGCATTGGCGTATTGTATCAGCATGCCAAGTTTCATGCTTTTACCACAAAGTGCACGATTTTTGCAAATTATCATCTGTATCCGCTCCACCCAAGCTAGGACCAAGGAGGTCCAGGCAATGGCTACTGATGACTCAGCAGATAGACCTATAGCCTCCCCCAACCTCCCCATACTTAGCTCACAAGGATGATGAGGTTGTAGCCACCAAAGAAACTACCGAGTTTGAGCGGTACTCGAACCCCAGTCTGGCGTTCACCAGTCAAGACGTTGCCACATCGGCCACCACAACCCTAATATAATAATCTCGTCTTTCTTCTTAAGGCTGTGACATCCCAGGTACAATTGTGCCGGAGGCATTTGCTACTTATACGTTCCTTGATGGATACAGGCGTTGTTTTCATTTCCAATATTAGGTTTTTCGTAATTTTGTTTAGCATTATAAGAGCTTTCTTTTAATTTAACATAATTTTTAAAGTTGAAAATAAACTAACAATTCATATTTACTTTTAATCCTGATAAACGTAACTTCTATGCTCAAAACATGGATTTTGTTTTATCTTCAGCCTTTGACAATTATGTCATACAAATCTCCGTCTGTACCTGTATTGTTTGTTTGCACTCATTACTGGATTAACAAAGACCTTTTTACGTAGATAGTTTTGTATTTTTATAACCCCCTCAGTAGCCTTATTCCTTTATTGTCGAGTATTTGATTAAACCATTGGTAGTATAAAAAGTTCATAATTCCAATTATTTTAACATAAATGTCAGTTGATAATTTTCCTCTGAAATACATGTCTTACAGAATGTTGAAATTTGATCAATTACTTACATGTTTTTACTAATTTTTGGTCAGGCAGTTTAGTAATGTTGAAAAGGATATGTCCCAACACTTTTTGCTCAAGAACGTCCTATTTGAATGCAGAGATGAAATACAGTTCCTTAACAGAAATTCTGTTAAACGTCTATATAAATATAAAGTTTAGTTAGCGTCATGACATGATTTGCATTTCCTATACAGTCATTTCTGCATTCATAAAAATATTCGGTATACTTTATTGTTATATCATAAACATGGGATCCCAGATCTTACTGAGGTTAATGTCGTTGTCTTTTGTAACTTGGTAGTTATAATAAGTAATTCAAACAAAATTTTATAAAAAGTTTTAGTTACCTGCCGTATACTCTTTCCTTTTGATTTCCTATAACAGTAACCTGAAAATGGGCTGGATGTATGAAGCTGTCTATGGTTCAAATTGGTTTGCTTCGCTCTTTTGCTAAAAATCAAAGCGGGTAAAAAGTAATAGTAATTATAGTTTTGCCATATGACCAGTTTCTTGAAATAAATAACGAGAGAAATTATAATAAGTGTTAGACTATAACCTGAAATTATAGCTGGGATGTAACTATTCTACGTTAGGCAAAATAAACAAGAATTTATATGAATATCTTCACATCTTTCAGTGGGAGTCTTTATTATTGGAGATGGCATTCCATTGCAGTTATATATGACATTATCTACTACGTTTATGTTCGTTAAATGCTTTCTATTCGGCGTTGGTTACCAGGATCTATGAATGACTGTCTAGCTATCCAAAGTAGGTACTAAAATCAATTGGAGCGTTTGTGTAGTACAGTACACTGAAATATACGGAACAACGTTCGCCTAGAAGATGCCTTTTGGACTAATTCCAGGAAGATGGAAATGATAGTGATTGTATAAAGAGGGAAACATAGTGCAGCCTCCTTGTTAGAGTGAGCAGCTTAAATGTAACATTACCTAACCATATGTCTTATTACTATTCCCCTGAACCCAATTATAGCATCGTTATTTCATAAGCTTTTACAGTATGTGTTTGATATTTGTATTGGATATTTAAGTGAATGTTTTATGAAAATAATACTAAAAAACGTGGAACGCTTTGTTATAAATAGTTACCATAGAATAAGGTCATTCTTATCCTTGCATAACTTTTCACAATTTAGAATATTTACATCAAAATATTTTATTATCATTTTTATTATTATTATTATTATTATTATTATTATTATTATTATTATTATTATTATTATTATTAGCTATAACCCTGGTTGGAAAAGCAAGATGCTTTAAGCCCAAGGTCTCCAACAGGAAAACATAGCCCAGTGAGGAAAGGAAAGAAGGAAATCAATAAACGATACGAAAAATAATGAACGATTAAAATAAAGTATTTTAGAAACAGTAAAAACATCAAAACAGATAATTCATATATAAACTACAAAAAGACTCATGTCAGCCTGTTTAACATAAAAACATTTGCTGAAGTTTGAACTTTTGAAGTTCTACCGATTCAATTACCTGATTAGGAAGTTCATTCCACAACTTGGTCACAGCTGGAATAAAACTTCTAGAATACTGAGTAGTATTGAGCCTCATGATGGAAAAGGTCTGACTATTAGAATTAACTACATGCCCAGTATTACGAACAGGATGGAACTGTCCTGGAAGATCTGAATGTAAAGGATGATCAGAATTATGAAAAATCTTATGCAACATGCATAATGAACTAATTGAACGATGGTGCCAAAGATTATAATCCAGATCAGGAATAAGAAATTTAATAAACCGTAAGTTCCTGTCCAACAAATTAAGATGAGAATCAGCAGCTGAAGACCAGACAGTACAAAAATCCTTCAATCAAGATAGAATGAAAAAATTAAAGCACTTCTTCAGAATAGATTGATCACCGATAACCTTAAAAGATTTTCTCAATAAGCCAATATTTTTTGTGCAATTCAAGACGACACAGACCTGATGTGTTTCTCAAAAGAAAATTTGCAGCAGAGAATCACACCTAAAATTTCTAAAGAGTCATAAAGAGTTAAAGGAACATTATTAATGATAAGATCTGGATGTTGAGGCACCGCTGTCCTTGACCTACTTATAATCATACTTTGAGGCTTGACCTAGGATTCAACTTCATGCCCCATAATTTGCACCATGCACTAATTTTATTTACATTTCTATCAAGGTATTCAGCAACCCCAGATCTACATTCAGGAGATGGAATCGATGCAGAGTGTAGCATCATCCGCATATACAACAAGCTCGTTTTCTAGGCCAAACCACATGTCATGTGTATATAGTATGAAAAGTTATGGGCCAAGAACTCTACCCTGAGGAACACCAGATATCACATTCCTATACTCACTATGGTGCCCATCAACAACAACTCTTTGCGATCTATTTCTTAAAAAATCAATAATAATACTATGAAACGATCCACACATTCCCAACTGTTTTTATAGGAAGAATAATTTGCATAATTTTATGGTTCTGTATAAAGATGATTTAGATATTACAAAACCAAGTGGATGTAGAAAGTTTTATTTCATTTCATTATTTTTATTTATTCTGCCTTGAGGTTTTCTGTATATGAATTCGAAAAAGTAATCATTTGTTATTTCATTATACTAACATCATGATTCATGATTATGAATAGAATTTTAGAAAAATATTTATGTTGAAAAAAATATCTTCGTAACTGATTTTGTGTATTTTAGAACTCATAATTTGATTTTTTTTTAAAACATCAAAATATGAAATAAATTGTGGTATCCAATATATTTAAAACATTGCATATAAATGAAAGGAAAAATAATATCGCTATAAAATGATATAATCTCAAAGTAATTTAAGCACTTATGAAAATGCCCATTTAAATATATCCGGTGATTTTTACCCTTAAGTAGGACAAAAAAAAAATACAGAAAATTTTAAGTTATAGAAATTCCGATATATTATTATGACAGAACACTTCATGCTGGAGCTTGTGTTCGTTGTCAGACTACCTGGCAATTACATCACCTAGGCATGTTAATTAGGCTGTTAAATCTTACCACGAAAACGCTTTTGAGATCCTCTTAAAGATTTCATTAGAGAGAGAGAGAGAGAGAGAGAGAGAGAGAGAGAGAGAGAGAGAGAGAGAGAGAGAGAGAGAGAGAGAGAGAGAGGGGTCATTTTTGTTTTGAAGTGTTTAACGCATTATAGTAAATTATGTCATATACTTTATACTCTCACAATTCAAGTATCAAAAGTTTACTTTATTTGTTTTGAATCATAGAAAATATATATTCTAATCATATATCTTATTTTCTTAATCTCTTAAGTTTTGTTTTATGATGAATATAATTTGCTTTATCAATAATGAATTTGTTAACAGTTACTCTATTTACTACTGGTTATGAATAGAGTGAGTTTTGGTTTAAAAAAAAAAAAAAAGTAAACTTTGGATCAAATTCTTCCTGCATTAAAGTAATGTTTAGGACAACAGACATACTGTACTGTAGTACAGCGTTTTTCAAACTGTGGGTCCGGACCCTTCGGTGGGTCGCATGACAAAAAATGAAGGAAATAAAAAATACGCAAATAAGTGTAGAATATAAAAAACTTTAGATAAATCGTCCCTAGGTTTTCACATTTTCTCTCATGCCAAGTCAGTCTTTACTAATCAAACACAATAGTATAGTATATAATGAATGCATTATACAAATACATAATGAATGTTATTGCAGTCAAAATAATTTCAAGGTTTTGCCACAGACTACGGACAATCTCTCTCTCTCTCTCTCTCTCTCTCTCTCTCTCTCTCTCTCTCTCTCTCTCTCTCTCTCTCTCTCTCTCTCATCATTGAAAGTATGGCAAGAAAGACTTAAAGATAATCATACCTATTATATGTTTTCAACATTTTTACAACACATTGCTGAGAATGTTGCCGACAACAATATATTAACAGAGTTAAAACTCGACATTTTGTCACATCTCACGTTCCTGTCTCAAAGGTTCAATAATTATTTTCCTGGAATGAAATCTTAACCATTTAAGAAAAAACTTTTGGAGAAAATGTCTATTAGGTTTTTAAAGTCCTGAATCAATAATTGAATTAAACTTATTATCTGAAGAGGAAGCTGAATTGCGGCATCTTAGCTGTTCCTTTGCGCTAAGAGACAATTTTGGAAAATTAAATTTGTCCTCATTTTGGGTCAAGAGCAAAAATGAATGTCCACTACTAAGTAAAAAGGCTATTCTATTACTATTACCTTTAACAACTACCTAGTTTTGTGAACTGGGATTTTTCACATTAAATTAATTAAAGACTAAGGACGGAAACAAGGTCAACACTGCACTTGATATGCATGTAGCATTGTCTTCCTGTCTTCCATATTGAAACAGCCATTTATGAACAAACAAGCGTATCCATGTCATTAAAGTTTTTTTTTTTTTTTTTTTTTTTTTTTTTTTTTTAATATTATGTAACTTACCTTTATGTTGAAATTTCCTTCATATTTGTTTTTCTAAAAGTAATATTTTATTAATACAACTAAATAAAACTGCAGATCATAAAAAATATACATATAAATTGACGATGTCGATTAAATGTACTTAGTGAACAGAGTTTGTCTGTTTACACCTAAGTATTATGGGTAGCAAAACACACTGTGGTTCTTGCTGTGGGTCGCAATAAAAAAAAAAAAAAAAAAAAAAAAGATTGAAAAACGCTGCTGGAGTACATGATGGTCCAGGTATTGTTACAGCCCGAGGTAGTAGAGAGGCCGGTGGCTTCTTGTCTAAACGAAACAATTTCCCTTAATACTTGACAATAATTCGGTAAAAAGGTTGGGCAAGAAAACTCTTGTATCGCAGAACAGGAGGATCTTCCATAGAATGAGGACTGAGGTCGTTGATGGGAAACATTAAATCTACCCAAAGTATTCCGTAAAGTTTTCCATTATAGATAGACAATGTTGACAAAAGATCTATTGCAAGCAGTTCTTTCAAAATACCGGTAAAGAAATGAAACACACCGTGTATTAATTTTAAGGTTTGATTCCC
>NC_090732.1:101767458-101777458 GCF_036898095.1 Palaemon carinicauda
TTGTATGGGGATGGTTTCAAGCCAATGAGTGGAGCGGTTGATGATGGTAAACAGGTAACGGTGTCCTGTTGATGTGGGTAGAAGGCCTACTACATCGATGTGAACGTTGTCAAAAAAATCCTGAGTCCATGTGTTGATCAACTTTTGAAGTTTGGCCTGAAGCACTGGCCTGGAAACAATCCTTAGCATCCTTAGTATTGCTATGCCAAATGAACTTTGTCATCAGAAGCTGTGCCGTAAATCGGCACTAGGGATATGAGAGGCCATGGATTAAATCAAACACCTGTCTGCACATGGGGCCAGTATCTACAGCTATGGCCTACCAGTACTAATGTCACAGAGGAGGGTGGTGTTGAAATCATTGGTGTTGATGAATCAACGTCTTCCAAATGAAGGAAGACGTTAAAGAGGTGGCGTCATTGACAAGCAGACCAGACATTGGACTGTTGAGTGAAGGCATGCACCAGAGGCATGTGGTCCATGTGAATGACGAAGGGCGTACCCTCTGAGAAGTGGCAAAGGTAAAGGACAGCCAAATGCACCGCCAGCAATTCACGGTCGAAGGTAAAGTAGCGAGATTCCACCTGAGGCAGTTTTCTATTGAAGAAGGCTAATGGGCGGGCAAGCCATTGACCACCTTGTAGAGTACTGCAGCAATAACTATATTACTGACCTCAGTGGAGAGAAGGAGAGGGGCATGTGGCACTGGAAAACTGAGAGTAGCAGTAGTTGATATTGCATTCTGTGCGTTGCAGAAGGGCATATCTTGAAGGGGACCCCACTTCAGGTCTTTTGGCTTGCTCTTGAGTGGCGGCGATGGCTGGCAAGAACCGGTGACAATAGTTTATCATGCCCAAGATTGTTTGCAGGGCTTTGTGACGGGCCGAGAGAGGAGTTGTGAAATCAAAGGCAGATTGGAAACGACAGGGTTATATTGTTGTGGAACACTCTCCTTATATACAAAACCTCAAGGCAACAGGACATGACAAGTTCACAACACAGACAAAATCACAGAGGAAAAACCAGACTTGAATTTTCATGTTCGTTTTAGTGCGAGGGAAGAGCGAAGATACAACCATAATATATACAAAAGGAATTATGTACAATTGTGTGAAACACGGTTGGTACATGGCTCCCCCCCTAAAAATGACATACTGTACATGTTAAATAGGGCGCCCTGATCTAGAGAGGCGAACTGTAGGTGGGTCATCTGGCAGAAGATAAGCAGGTTTTAGACGATCAATGGAGACTCAGTCTTCTTTGCCCCGAATGTTTAGGAGGAATGCTTTCGGACTGCGTCGGATCACAAGGTAAGGTCCCGTGTAAGGGGGCGTTAACGGTGGCTTACTGGTGTCGTTGCGCAGGAAGACGTGCGTTGCAGAGTGCAAGTCCGTTGGTATGTGATGCTTCGCTGGGGGCTTGTAAGTCTGGCGGCACGGAGTAAATTTTCCCACGACGTGACGTATGTGCTGGAGATCGTCGGAGGAGGTTGTAGAAGGAAAAACCTCGGCAGGGACGACCAACGGGTCGCCATACACCATTTCGGCTGCCGAGACGTCGAGGGTGTCTTTAGGAGTGGTCCTTAGTCCAAGGAGGACCCAGGGAAGCTGAGTAAACCAGTTGCAATCCTTGCAGCGGGACATCAAAGCTGCTTTGAGGGTGCGATGAAAACGTTCAACCATTCCATTGGCAGCGGGGTTGTAGGCCGTTGTGTGATGTAGGGTGATGCCCAGGAGATTCGCTAATGACGTCCATAATTGAGAGGTGAAAGTGGTTCCCCTGTCAGAAGTAATATGCTCAGGGATACCGAATCTTGAAATCCATCCAGAGAGTAAGGCAGATGTACATGAGGCGGATGTTGCAGTTTCCATGGGAATGGCTTCAGGCCAACGAGTGGAGCGGTCGATGACAGTAAACAGGTAACGATGTCCTTGTGATGTGGGTAGGGGGCCTACAACGTCGACGTGAATGTGTGCGAAACGACGCTGAGGTTGAGGAAAGGTGCCCACTCCTGAATCCGTGTGTCGATGTACTTTGGAAGTTTGGCAAGAAGTAGAGGCACGGACCCAATCCTTAGCATCCTTAGAAATGCCGTGCCAAATGAACTTTGCCTTCAGCAGCTGTGCAGTAGAACGGCACGAGGGATGTGAAAGGCCGTGGATGAAATCAAACACCTGTCGGCGCATGGGAGCAGGAATCCAAGGTCGCGGTCTACCAGTACTGACGTCACAGAGGAGGGTGGTGTTGGAGTTTTCGAGGGGAAAATCCTCCCAACGGAGGGACGTGCAGGATGTCCTACAAGCTTGATACTCTGGATCCTGTCATTGGGCTTCAGCCAGGGCGTTGTAATCCAATCCCAGTTGAACGGCAGCCAACGTGTTTCTTGACAGGGCATCGGCAACGGGATTCATTTTCCCAGGGACGTATTGGAGGGTGCAATTGTATTCAGCCACGGCGGAGAGATGTCGGCGTTGACGGGCGGACCAGGCGTCAGACTGTCGAGTGAAGGCGTGCACCAGAGGCATGTGGTCTGTGCGAATGACGAAGGGCGTACCTTCTAAGAAATGGCGAAAGTGACGGACAGCCAGGTGCACCGCCAGCAATTCTCGATGGAAGGTAGAATAACCCGATTCTGCCTTGGACAGTTTTCTGCTGAAGAAGGCCAATGGGCGGGGCGAGCCTTTGACCACCTGCTCGAGTACTGCACCAATAGCGACGTCGCTGGCATCGGTGGAGAGAAGGAGAGGGGCGTGTGGGATAGGAAAAGTGAGAGCCGCAGCAGTTGATAGGGCCTTCTTTGCATTGCAGAAGGCCGCTTCTTGAAGGGGACCCCACTTCAAGTCCTTTGGCTTGCCCTTGAGGGAGGCATAGAGGGGAGCAAGAGTGGCGGCAATGGCTGGCAGAAAGCGGTGATAATAGTTGATCATGCCCAAGAATTCCTGCAGAGCTTTGACGGTCGAGGGCGTGGGGAAATTCTGAACGGCTGCTACCTTCTCAGGGAGGGGATGGACTCCTTCAGGAGTGATACGGTGCCCTAAGAACGACACTTCGTTGGCGCCAAAGGTACACTTGTCGTACCGGACTACAAGGCCGTTATGTTGCAGGCGGTCGAGCACGATGCGCAGGTGACGGAGGTGTTCCTCTTTTGAGGAGGAGAACACAAGTATGTCGTCCACATAACATACACAGAAAGGGAGGTCCCCTAAGATGCCATCCATGAGACGTTGAAACGTTGCCCCAGCATTACGAAGGCCAAAACAGGAGTAATTGAAGGTGTATGTGCCAAACGGAGTGGTGATGGCGGTCTTGGGGATGTCTTCTGGGTTCAAAGGCACCTGATAATACCCCTTCAGGAGGTCGAGCTCTAGAGAAAACCTTTGCTTTGTGCAGGTAGGAGGTTACATCGGCAATGTTTGGGAGGGGGTAGTGATCCGGTTCTGTTTGCATGTTCAGGCGCCTGTAATCCCCGCACAGACGGAGGGAGCCGTCTTTCTTCAGAACGATGTGTAAGGGTGACGACCATGGGCTGGAGGCCTTTTGGCAAAGGCCCATTTTCTCCATTTCGGCGAACGTCTGTTTGGCGGCTGCCAATCGTTCCGGTGCCAGACGTCTGAATTTTGGGAAGACTGGGGGTCCCGTCGTCTTGATATGGTGATAAATACCGTGCTTAGCAGGAACCGTGGGCGTTTGGCGAAGTTCTGGACGGAAAACTTCCGGGTACGACGTGAGGAGGTGGGCGTAGGCATCCGTGGGTGCGCTGATGTGGAGAGCGAGGTTAGAGGGGGCGGGTTGAAGAGGTGTCGACAAGTACGAGTCCGCGTTGACCAATCGTCGGTGGGCGACATCGACCAGAAGGTGGAAATGAGAGAGGAAATCCGCACCGAGGATTGGCATTGTGACGTCAGCAACGAGAAACTTCCAATTGAATTTACCGTTTCCGAACGATAACGTGAGGTTCTCGTAACCGAAGGTGGGTATCGCAGATCCGTTGGCAGCTACCAAGCGGACGTCGGCAGATGTAGACAGACTACGTTGTGCCTTGAAGAGTTTCCTTGGCAAAAGAGAACGACAAGCACCCGTGTCTACCAAAAATCGCACGCCCGTTCCTGCATCCTGTAAAAAGAAAAGATTAGAAACATGGGAGGCCACCGCCACAAGCGATGGCCTACTTACACGTTTTTTGGCCACTGACAATCTTTGGCACATTTCTTCGCGGTTGCCCCGAATCTGAAGTGGTAGTAGCAAACCTGCAGTGGATGGGAGGTAGTAAGTGGCTGTAGAAGTCGTTCGTTGGGGCGCGAGCGATTGGTGGGTGGTGGGCGGCTTTGTTGCCGCTTCGGCACGTCACGGGGTAGGCGTGTATGTCCTACGGTATTCATGTCAGCTTCGGTGTACGTTGAATAGGCATCCTCGTCGTCAGTGGTGGAGGCGTTGATGGAGGTCTTGAAGTGGCTGTCCATAAGGGCGTCGGCTTTGGTCATCAAGTCCTTTATGGGTAAACTATCGACATCGGGTATGGCAGCGCGCACAGGTTCAGGTAAACGGCGTATCCAAAGGGCACGGAGTAGGTTCACCTCACGAGGAGAGCCGTCTGCGGCAGGTTGAAGGCGAGCGATACTGGTCATTTCCCTGAGGGCAAGCGAAGCCCTTTGGTCCCCCAACGGTTGTTGCGAGAGCTGAAAAAGCTTTGCTATACGGGCGGCTGGCAACGGCGAGTACTGTTGCAGAAGGTATGATTTGAGGTCGTCATACGCTATTGGGGTGTCTCCTTGTTCACAAAGCCAGTCGGATATTTCTGGGAAGGTGTCCTCGGGTATCGCCGCGAGAACATAATCCGCTTTGGTGGTTGAGCGAGTCACGCCCCTGATACGAAACTGGACTTCTGCACGCTGAAACCAAGCAAACGCCTCTCCGCTGGCAAACGATGAAAGTTTGAATGGAGAGGCCGTAGCGCCAACTGCCGTAGAGTCCGTCATAGTACCAACGATGGAGGGGCGAGGGGGTGGGGGTGGAAGGCGGTGGAAGCGAGTCGACTTCCGGGATCACCAATGTGACGGGCCGAGAGAGGAGTTGTGAAATCAAAGGCAGATTGGAAACGACTGAGTTATATTGTTGTGGAACACTCTCCTTATATACAAAACCTCAAGGCAACAGGACATGACAAGTTCACAAGACAGACAAAATCACAGAGGAAAAACCAGACTTGAATTTTCATGTTCGTTTTAGTGCGAGGGAAGAGCGAAGATACAACCATAATATATACAAAAAGAATTATGTACAATTGTGTGAAACACGGTTGGTACAGCTTTGACGGTTGATTACATGGGAAGTTCTGAACAGCTTTTCAGGGAGGGGGTGGACGCCTTTAGGAGTGATGCAGTTCCCTAAGAACGATACTTCGTTGGCGCAAGGTACACTCATTTTACTGGACTATAAGGCCGTTCTGTTGTAGGTAGTCGAGAACGATGCTTAGGTGACGGAGGTGTTTCTCTTTGGTGGAAGAGAACACAAATATTTCGTCCACGTAACATGCAATTTCGAAGAATGTGATGCTGGACTAAGAGTTTATAATACTCTATTTATGGCAGTTGATGGCACCTAAATATTCACTATTTAACAAATATCAGCATTAAAAAAAAGAATTCTAGAAATTTTAATTCGTTAGATAGGAACAATAAGGAATATCTTTAATGTAATAACCGTCACGTATTTGTAACTCAGGTAGGCTATGTTGTTAGGTGATTATTCCTAACTCGGCAGTATTATATAATGGATTTATAATACATGTTACAGATATGACAGATTTTGCATAAAAAGTACCTTTTAAATATTTTGTCAGTGTTTTGATCAACGTATTCAACGACCATGGATTTTCCGCACGATTTCGAAATTCTTTTCAATCTCAGTCATTCGATACGCATAATAAGCAATATTTTCGAATTTATATAAACTGCAATTTGCTTTCATTATATTTCTTAATTCGACTGAATAATTAATAATCTATAATCCGTTATTAGCTTTGGCATTTGCATTTGAATTCCAAATAAGCAAAGGTTTCATAATATTGTTTTCTTTAAATCCATGAACATAATTTCACTCTCTGCACTTAAGTGAAAGATATTCAATCACTATTCTTAGTTTAGCGTCGAGAAAACCGATGAAAAAATCTTGTCTCCAAGAGTTAGTGCGTTTTAAAAAACAGAATTATTGTCCATGAATTTTTTTGCTATTATTTAAGCACGAGCTTATGAAATCCCATATATATATATATATATATATATATATATATATATATATATATATATATATATATATATATATATATATATATATATATATATATATATATATATATATATATATATAGATATATAGATATATATATATATATATATATATATATATATATATATATATATATATATATATATATATATATATATATATATATATATATATATATATATATATATATATATATATATATATATATATATATATGTATATATATATATATATATATATATATATATTTATATATATATATATATATATATATATATATATATATATATATATTATATATATATATATATATATATATATATATATATATATATATATATATATATATATATATATATATATATATATTTATATATATATATATATATATATATATATATATATATATATATATATATATATATATATTTATATATATATATATATATATATATATATATATATATATATATATATATATATATATATATATATATATATATATATATATATATATATATATATATTTATATATATATATTTATATATATATATATATCTATATATTTATATATATATATATATCTATCTATCTATATATATATATATATATATATATATATATATATATATATATATATATATATATATAGACCCAGATACTTTGTATCATATAGGGGATATATATATATATATATATATATATATATATATATATATATATATATATATACTATATAACTTGAAATTTCCCTTTCTTCACAAAATTATGAGCCATATATTTTTTTAACTGTATATTTCTTGTATTGAGTATTCATGAAGTATTCATGAGTATTCACTTTTAATTGTTTATCCATCATTATATGTATAACATTAATGGGGCGCCACGGGGTAAACCAAGGTTTATGAGTTGGAAAAACTCAAAATTTAATGTATTACATTAATTTGAAGGACCAATAGGCATAAATCACATGAATATATGGAAAAGTTCATAGTACATGTGTAATATCGATAACAATCCTGCTAATACGAAAAAAAAACGAAAGTGTAGCAGAAGTCAGGTACTGGAATGAGTTCCAATGTAACGTAGTTTGATGAGTCTGGGAGAAAACAAATGATAACCTGCGAATAACTGACTTTATTTAACGAAAAACACGGGTATTTATATACACCAAAAGAGTCTCATAAGGGTGACAATTGTATATAAAAAACAACAATAAAGTCGATAATAGCATGTGTAAATTTAAAGGCTTTTGTCGTTTATGTTGAGTGTTGTTTGCAGCTTGAAAACCATTACAGTTAAAGAATTACTTAAGGTTGACATTGCCATAAACATTAACAATACAATAACGGTAAAGAAAACAGAATTGAAAGAACCCTGTTACATTCATTGTCTCTTATTGCTTCGGTCGATTGGAGTCTGATGGCGGCTAGTATGAGCACTGCGGAAAAAAGAAAGAGAGGGCATTACTCTTTCTTTGTGTGTGGGTTGCTTGTTGCAAGTACATTACCTGGCTCCTCCCTCCCTGAAGCAGACATGTGTGAAAAGGGCAGCCAGCATTAGAGAGTTGTACTGTTGGCGTGTTGTTCTGCAAGAGATATGCAGGTATTAGGTAGTCAGTGGTGTATAAAATGACACGGATTAATTGAAACAACTGTCGTCATAAGGACATAGTTATCCACAGGGGTGGCCAACCAGTACTGAAGTCGCAGAAGGGGTTGGCATTGGAGTTAACAAGGGTGACATCTTGCCCACGGAGAGACTTGCAGGATGTCCGACAGGTTTGGTATTCAAGGTCCTTTTGTTAGGCTTTTGCTAAGGCATTGTAAACCATTCCCAGGTGGACAGCAGCCAGTCTGTTTCTGAAAATGGTGACAGTGATGGGATTCAGTTTACTAGGGATGTGTTGAATGGTATAGTTGTATTCAACAATGCCAGAGACATGTCAATGTTGTCAGGCAGACCAGGCATCAGAATGTCAAATGAAGATTTGCACGAGGTGCCTGTGGTTCTTATGAATGTCGAAAGGCGGGCCCTTTAAAAAGTGGCTGAAGCAACAGACATCTAAATGCACCACCAATAGTTTGCAGTCAAAGGTCGAGTAACTGGATTATGCCTTAAAAAGTTTTCGATTAAAGAAGGCCAATGGGTGGAGTACTGCCCCTGTAGCAACATCAATGGCATCGGTGTAAAGTAGAAGTGGAGTTAGCACCAGAAACGTGAGATCAGTAGCAGTTAATACAGCTTTCTTTGTGTTACAGACAATTGTCTCCTGAAGGGGTCTCCATGTCAGGTTTTTAAAGCTGTTGAAATATGATCCTTGCATCTTAAAGGCCAAAGAAAGAGTAATTGATAGTGTATGTGGTAAAGAGAGTGGTGATTTAAGCCTTGGGGATGTTTTCTTGGTTCATGGGCACCTGATGATATCCCTTTTGGAGGTTAAGACTCTAAAATACTTAATTACTGTTTAAGTAGGTGGTGATGGCAACTTTGTTGTGGAAGGGTCTTGTTCTGTCTGCATGTTAAGACGCTTGTAATCCGCCAAGGCCGTAGGGACCCATCAGTCTTCAGGAGGATGTGTAGGACTGACGACCATGTGCTTGAGGTCTTATGATGAAGGCCCATTTCTTCCACTTCTGTAAAAGTGCATTTAACAGCTGTCAAATAGTGTGAGCCCAAAAGTCTGAATTTTGAAAACACTGGTGGCCCCGTCATTTTGATATGGTGATAAATACCATGTTAGGCAAGAACCATGGGCGTCTGGTGGAGTTCTGAGCAGAAGACATCTGGATATAAAGTGAAGATGTGTGCATAGGAATCCATGGGCATGCTGATGTGGAGATTGAGGACGGAGGGAGCAAGTAACAAATTGCTGATGTGCAACGTCAACCAGGCGTTGGAAATGAGTGAGGAAATCTGCACTAAGGATAGTCTATATATATTCGGCGATGATGAAATTCCACTGGTACTGGATGGCCCCGGATGATAGTGTCAGTATCTCATAACCTTGGATGTGGATAGCTAATCCATTGGTGGCCACCATACAGACATGGGCAGGCAGCCTAGAGCAGCCTAGAATGCCCTTAAGGGGGAACACGGCCGTAGGGTTTGTCAAGCACCAATATCTCCCAGATAGTGCACATTAAATCCTGTTTCCTGGAAAAAGAAGAGCTTAGTTAAAGGCGATGGTGTATTTACATATTTTTTCACATTAACATCCGGTAGCCCATTTCTTTGCAGTAGCCCCTACCTAATCTGGAGTGGTAGTAGCACAGTTGATGGCAAGTGTTATCATTTAGTGACTGTTGAGAGTATTAGTTGGAGCATGGGTGTGGGGTGGCATAGGTGGGGTGGTTTTCGTCACTGCCCAGGAATGTCATGAGGTGAGCATTGGTGTCCTACAGAACTCTCCTCGCTTTCAGTCGCCGTTGAATAGTTATCCCCTTCATCATGAATGGAGATGTTGATGGAGTTCTTGACACAAGGGTGTCGACTCTTGAAGGCTTAAGACCTTCCAACCACGAAGAAGCTGATATCAGAATCTTCAGACGTGCTCTTCATGTAGCCAATCAACAGATAAAGTGTGAGTTAATCAATGCCTGTGACACAGATATTCTTGTTGTTGCAGTTGGTGTTTTTGCGAATTCTGGATGCAGGCTTATAAATGATTTGGGTAGAATTTGGCCTTAGTCAGTCCATTAGGTGGTTGCCAAT
>NC_090732.1:101782458-101802458 GCF_036898095.1 Palaemon carinicauda
ATATATATATATATATATATATATTTAAAATAGTGTATATTTCCCCCTGATAAGGTTGGGTCCCAAAATACATCACAATAGTCTCAGCCAAATTCATTCTTTAGATTATCTGCCAAATCGTAGATAAACTCATGCGAAGTTAATACTTTCTCAGCATTGGTGCCTCTTACATTTACGGGAAAGGTGCTTGCAGATATTACGGGATGCATTAGTTACTAGTTTCATGAAAACATAAAGAGCAATAATTCTATAATACTAAATAGGTAGTAGTATAAATTCCTAAACCAATATATTATATATTTATTGCGTATTTTTCAGCACATTCAGAAAGGGCAAGTTCATTTTGAATGAACCAATGCTTTATTCTTTAAACTATTGAATAAGCTATTTAAACTATTCTGTGGTGAATTTCCCTCGATGATATTACTATTTCTGAATAAAATTTTCCGATTTTAACCATTGAACTTTGTGAAAACATTCTCTAAAGGGAGTATTAATTCATGATCTGTATTAATGCTATAATTATGTTCAACTACGTGTTTTTGCAGCTATTTTTTATCGTCCAATATGATGTATTACAACCACAATTAATTTTAAACACTATCCCGTTGCTTATAAAAGCTGTTACCTATCAGAGTTCTGCCTACGGTACCTTGATATGTATGTGCTACTGTTAAATATGATAATTAAGAGGATTAAATAAGGAAAATATGAAATATTGATTTCAAAAGTCTGTAAGACAGTGGTGGATTACAATGATTTTTTTTTTTTTTTGGTAAGCGAGAAGCCTTGACATACGTCATATACAGTAAAGCTACGTATGTTCTAGGGCTAATCTATACAATGTACTGTATACTGTTTAATCTATTCCACCATCAAACTATTTTGTATGACCCACGGGAGAGAACAGACTTTCAGGATTTAAGTGATCAGATACTGCAGAGTGACTTATTCATATTTCGGTATCTTTTATGTTGTCCAGAACTCTTTGGTAATTGTTAGTTACTTCAGGCAGTAACACAGAATGCATATCAGCATCGTTTCGCAAATTCATACTCATGCTTCATTTCCTTCCATACAGCCTGCACTTGCGTACATTAACTCTATCTCTTCATTTTTTCCAGCACCTTCTGGGCCTGCCAATTCCCATTCCTAGTACAAACACTCCCAAATTAGAAACAGTTTTCATTATCCAACCGGACTATATTTATTCCACAAGATGGAGGTATTGCATATCACCCTAATCCCTTCTTTCATCTATGCTAACATTTCTGTTGCGTCTGGGTATTTCCTTATTTACCGTTTTTCAGTTTTTATGTCACATTATATGTAAAAACATTTATTATTAACAGTTTCAATTGTTTTTCCTTCCATTGACATTTAATGATCTATTTTCACTCTTATTATACTATTACCCATTGCCTTTACGCCCAAATACTTATGCAAAAGCTGCACTTCATTCTTCTCTCCTTCAAATAAGCCTTTATTGCTACATAATCTAGGTTTCCAGGTACTCTAATAACCTTATTCCAGTTCACATATATGTCTACTTTCATTCTATACCTACATATATATATATATATATATATATATATATATATATATATATATATATATATATATATATATATATATATATATATATATATATATATATATATATATATATATATATATATATATAATTAAGTAATGGCAACATTGGATGGAGCACTTTACAACTCTCATGAATAAGAGATATAAAGGGAATAATCTGAGGTATACACCTGAAGCTGACGAAGACATTGATGTGCCCATGGATGAATTCAGTAAAAAAAAAAAATCTGTTGATAGACAGCCCCTGGATACGATGAAATAACTGCTGAGATGATATTGGCCGAAAAAAAATGAAAGGACTCCCAGAATACTTACAAGATTATTTTGTAGAATGTGGCATGAAGAGCCAAAACCTGATGAATGGGAGATAGTAGTATTGACGAAAACGGGGAAAAATAAGACCTGGCTGATTGCATCAGTTACAGATATATCACACTTACTTCAGCTGTCATGAATATATATAGTATCTTTATTCGAAAGAGAATAGAGATAAAGATTGATGAAAAGCTCATGAGCAAGTAGAATTTAGAAAAGGCCGAAGTACTGACCAAATTTTAATTTTGAAACATGAAATACAGTTATATGTAGAATATAGGAATCCCCTTTTGTTAGCATTTGTGGACTATGAAAAGCTTTTGATATTGTGCAATGGCCAATTTTGCTGATAATCCTGCGTTATTATGGAGTTCCTTTTAAATATGTAAATTTGATTAAGTTTGTACATGAGCATAGCAAGTGCAATGTTAATGTTTGTGGATTTCTATCAGATGAATTTCCAGTGAACAGCAGAGTACTCCAAGGGAATGTTGTCGCCAATGTTCTTTATCCTCCTCGTGGATTTTGTAATACATAGAACAATTGGGAATGGTGGAAAAGGAGTAAACTGGATAGGTAATAAGAAATTTGTTAAAGTAAAGTATGCTGATGCTGCTGTCATTACCAGAACACTGCAGGATATGTAAGGTGTTATGTTAAAGTAGGTTATTTAATTGTTTATAAATAAATTCGGTCTTCGGCAGGAGTAAAAGTTAACTGCCCTTTTCATAAGAGTTTGGTGATAACCTTCGCTCCTCCTCGTCGTTAATTAGTGAATTGCCATTAACTCTTTTGTTTATTTTTCTTTCCGAGTGTTTGGTGTTTAGTGAGAGCCGTGGACGAGACTACTGCTGCCTGGAATGTTCAGTTCGGACCGTATCTTGATCACAGACGTTTATCCTAATTCAGCAGCCATTGGTAGACGCCTCTTTTATTCCCTCATAAGGAATTGTGCCTTTGGAGGATTATTTCGCTGGTGTCTTTGAGCCACCCGCGGTATATTGTACACTTCTTGGGATCACGGACCACGTATGCAGGGGTTTTGTCACCTGCGATAGCCACCTCGCTTGTTACGTCCTGCAAGTGTATGTGTCACTTGCGACCTTCGCTTGACGTTATTTTCCCCGCCTGAGGATTCTGCGGGAAGACGGTGCCGTCGTTCCGTCCCGGCACTGTTGGAGGTACTATTGCCGTGATCCAAGAGCGTCATCACATCTGTTACGCTGCTCGTCTGTGGACCAAGGGTCCGTGAGGAGGAACGTAGGGAGGCATTACCCAGGTAAAGTTACGATCTTTTCATTATCGTTATGGATATGCCCAGTCCGTTTTCCTGGTGTTAATGATACTCCCTCTGATGCTGATGAATGTTCGTCCCCTCTCTGTCGTCTGATCCATGTATGGATAAGTACTGTTGAGTTATTTCACAGATAGATAATACAGTGTTGGTTTTTTTTACATGTATATATATAAATTATGACTGCATAATTCTTTTGTGAAGGTATCCAAGTGTTTATGCATTTAGTATGTGGCATGTGTATTTGTATGCTGCCTTGTTATGTTTTATTATTTGGTATTTGGATTAGCTTTAAACGTTTGTGTGTAGGTAGGTAATTTTAAGGTTTTCTGCCATTTCATTTCTCCTGTCTTCCTTATTCCTATATGTTTAGTAATAGGGTAGTGGTTTGTGGATATTTGTGGGCCCGGCTTAATATATGAGCCATACTTTTGATCTGTTTAGTTTTTCTTTGTTAGGGTTAAGATTATTAGATATAGGTCAACCTTGTGTATTTAGAGGACTCTGTATATTAGTCCTCAAGAACATTTTTGTTTACTCATTGTTGTTTGTCTTAGGAGCTTTTTGTGACTCCTGGTGCAAGGTTGAATTTATTTAAGTGTATTGTAATAAATATTGTTAGATTTTTCCAGTGTTTTTGTTCTGTCTTCCCTCAGTTCACCGTGTTACATAAATAATGTACTGCCTACGATTCCTTTAAAAAATCAAAGTTTAAAGAACCAGAACTACGGCCTACACAGGTCGTAACAAGTGGCGACCGTGACAGGATCGTACGCAGGTGTACTCGGTGTTTGGGGGAGCAGTTCAGCTCTGGAGGGATTTGACAGTATTTATTGTTGATATTTGATTTTTGGTTAGTTGCTTTCCTTCCCCATAGGATATTATTTTCATTAAAATGAAGGACTTTACTTTTGACCCGTCGGAATTCTTGGGTTCCGCTGACTCTTTGAAATATTTAGGAGTTTTGACAAGGGCTTATTTGGTACAGTGTGCCCGGTGGTTGGAGATCCCTCATAAGTCCTCTGACACTCGGGCCAATTTGTTAAAACTGGTTAAGGAAAAGTGTCCCAAGATTTGGCTGAGGGTAATGAGGTAGCTAGCGGCCTAGCCAGTGATTTTGAGAGTGGCACTGATTTTGGATCGGACCAAGAAGGATCCATAGTCGATGATGTGAGCATAAATCCTGGTTTGTCCCTGTTCGCTGATTCCCCTGCAGTAAAGGTTATGTATGAAGGTCCGGCCAATTTTCCTACTCCGGCCAGGACTGTTAAAAATTTTAATATTTCAACTAACCCCTTTTTAGCTGAGGAGGCTGTTCCCAACCATGTAACACCTTCTGCTCATGTAATAGGGCAGGAGGAGTTCCATGTAATTTGTAAGAAAATTGAGTTATTGAAGCTGCAGTTTGAGGAGGACGAGAGGGCCCGGAAACATGAGATTGAGTTGCTTAAGCTTGAGTTGGCCAAGGTGCAAGGGTCCCCTAATCATCTTAGTTCTCCCTATAGCTCATCATCAGACAAATTTAATATTTCTGGTGCACTAAAGTTAATTCCAGTTTTTGATGAGGGGAGCGTACCAGAATTTTTTAAAGCTTTTGAGCGGGTTGCTACCCGGTTGTCTTGGCCCACAGAAATGTGGACGGTACTCATACAGTGTAGATTGACGGGCAAGGCACTCCGGGTATATAATGTATTGGAAGAGGGCCTTGCCAGAGATTATGACAAAGTAAAGGCTTTGGTTCTCAGGGCCTATGATTTGGTCCCTGAGGCCTATCGCCAGAGATTCCGAACCACTGGCAAGCCCAATTCTATGTCATATGTTGAGTACGCTCGTCTCAAGGAGGAGCAGTTTGACAACTGGCTGAAAAGTCGTCAAGTTGCTTCCTTCTCTTCCTTGAGGGAACTGATGGTACTGGAGGAGTTTAAGAAGGTGTGTAGTAAAGAATTGAGGGTTCATCTGGAGGACACTAAAATTTTAACTTTGTCCAAGGCGGCTCAGGTAGCTGATGAGTTTGTCCTGACCCATCGGGCTGGGTCAGGTAACTTCTCGTCCTCATACCCTAATAATAATAGTAATTTGTCTTCTAAGTCGAATAATCCCTTTAAAAACCAATCTAGTATCCCAAATAGTAGCATGAGTAATCATGTTGGTAGTGGTTTCAGAAAGGACTTGAGTGGTGGGCACACTCTGGTTTTTTCTAACCATGGCAGTTCGGGTAAAACTAATAAAGTTAGAGGTAATTGCTTTTGGTGCAATAAGCCAGGGCATCGACAAGCTGAATGTAGAGCCAGGAGCCGTTACCTCCAAAAGAATCAAAATAAGAGTCAAAATAATGTTGATCAGCCTACGCCAATCTCACTAATTTCAAATAATTCTATTTCAGAGAGTAAGAATGGTAAAACTGTTGATCCCCAGGTTAGTAATGAACCAGATGTAGGTAAAGTAAAACCTGTATTGTGTGAGTCCACTGGTAATTTATGACCATTTAACAAATATGTCTACCCCGGAAAATTGAAATCTGAAACCTCTACACTTTATGTTAAGTTCTTGAGGGACACAGGATCCGCTAGATCTTTGGTGTTGGCAGGGTCCTTGTCTAACTTAGTTCCCTATACTGGAGAATACGTGGTCCTGGGAGGATTTCCTGATACGGTGGTATCTGCTCCTTTAGTAAGGGTGGAGCTGTCCTTCCCAGGGTATCACAAGGTTACTGAGCTGGCAGTAGTTGAGAGCCTGCCGATACCAGGAATAGACGGAATCCTTGGGAATGATATGTTGAGTGCAGAGGGGCAGGAATTATTTCCTATTGTTTCGGTCACGGCTTGCCCTGTGGCAATAACTACTCGAGCCTCTGCTAAGCGTGCAGCAGAAGCTGATAATGATGATGACTTAAATTTAAGTAATTTAGAAGTAGAGGTAGAGAAGCCCGGGCTAGTAGAAGGTAGTAGTAGTAGTAGCAGTAGTTCTAGTTTTGGAATTTTTGAATTATTGAAATCCGATTGTGACCGTCTCTCTTTCATACAGGCCCAAAAAGATGAATTTTCTTTTGAGTTAGGTAATACTGACGATTTGACCAGGCCCAGGTTTGTGGTTTTGAAAGGATTGTTGTATAGGGTCAGTCGTCCCCTAACTCATCAACTAAATGTGACTTCTTGTTTAAGACAAATTGTCGTACCTACCAAGTTTAGGGAGGCTGTGTTAAGCCTTGCACATGAGGACTCCTTTTCTGGCCACTTAGGCTTAAGTAAAACTTTTTGTAGGTTGAGTAAATGTTTTTGGTGGCCAGGAATGAAGTCTTCGGTGAAGAAATTTGTAAGAACTTGTGAAGTGTGTCAGGTGATGGGTAAACCCAATCAACCTATTCCCAAGGCTCCTCTTAACCCAATTCCTTCAATTGGAGAACCCTTTGCAGAATTGGTAATTGATGTGGTAGGACCTCTGCCTAGGACAAAGTTAGGGTTTACGCATCTCCTGACCATAATGGATAGAGCATCACGTTTTCCTGAGGCCTTTCCAATGAAGAAAATAACCTCAAAAGCTGTGTTTGACAAATTAGTGGAGTTTTTCTCCAGGTATGGACTGCCTCGTAAAATTCAGTCAGATTGCGGCTCGAATTTTACAAGCAGGGTATTTAAGAGTAAGTGTGCTGAACTGGCCATTCAGCACATTACCAGTGTACCCTACCATCCTGAGAGTCAGGGTGTGGTGGAAAGATTTCACCAGACCCTTAAGTGTATATTGAAAAAATATTGTTATGAGCAAGGAGAGGATTGGGATAAAGGTCTTCCCTTTGCTCTCTTTGCCGTAAGGAATTTTCCCAATTCTTCTACTGGCGTTGCTCCCTTTGAATTAATATTTGGGCACAAGGTTCGAGGACCTTTTGAAATCTTCCATGAATTGCTCGAAGTAAATCAGAGAGGAGAGCGTACGGTGGGAGAAGTTGTTAGTGAACTTAAGTCCAAGTTAGCCGTGGCTTGGAAGTATGCCAAAGATAATTTGTCCGCTTCCCAAGCTACAATGAAAACCAAATTTGATCAGAAGTGTAAGGTACGCTCATTTAAGTCCGGGGACTTAGTATTAGTTTTAAGCACAGACCCAGACAACTTCCTTGAACCCAGGTACAAGGGCCCCTGGAAGGTGTTGAGAAAGTTGTCAGAGGTCAATTATGAAGTTGAAGCCCCTGGAACTAGTCGTAAATGTAAAATTTTCCATATAAACAGGTTGAAATCTTACTCTTCTGATAGACGGGATCCGTTGGCCATTGTTTTTGAGCCAGTTATGAGTGTGGTTGCACCTGTTGAGGAAAACTTGGAAGATGTTCTGGACCAGGTGCCTTCAGATGCTCTAGGTAATAACTTGCAAAATTTAGGTGTATTAAAAGAGGGGTTAGAGCATCTGGAGGCACCTCAGAAACAAGATATACTAAGCCTAATTATGGAATTTTCTGACTTGTTTCAGGACTCTCCAGGAAGGACGAGGTTGCTCCAGCATGATGTTGATGTTGGGGACGCTTCTCCGGTCAAGCAAAGCCTGTATCGCCTCAGTCCAGAGAAGCGTGCCATTGTTGAAGACGAAATTAAATACATGCTGGAGCACAATCTCATACAACCATCAGTAAGTCCATGGAGTTCCCCTATAGTCTTGGTGAAGAAGCCTGATGGTAAATATCGTATGTGTGTTGACTATAGGAGGGTAAACTCGGTTACTAAAAATGACTCCTTTCCTCTTCCCCGTATTGAGGATTGTCTGGACCTGATAGGTCCTGCTAGGTTTATTACAAAATTGGATCTGTTAAAGGGTTATTGGCAGGTCCCCCTATCTGGCCGTGCCCGTGAAATTTCAGCATTTGTGACGCCCTCAGGGCTTTACGAATGCAAAGTAATGCCCTTTGGGATGAAGAACGCTGCCTGTACTTTCCAGCGTCTGATGAACAGGGTAATTTGTGGCCTGGAAGGTACAGAAATCTATATAGATGACTTGGTGGTACACAGCAACGACTGGCGGACCCACCTGGTAAGATTAAGAAAAGTTTTTGAGGCACTTAGGGCCGCCGGTCTTGTTGTGAATCTGGGTAAATGTAACTTTGGGAAAGCTAAGGTTAGTTATTTGAGTCACGAGATTGGCTTGGGTAAAGTTGCTCCTAAGCAAGCCAATCTCGAGGCCATAGTTGCTTTGAAGAGACCGTGTAATGTCAGAGAGGTTCGTAAGGTGCTGGGTATGTTGGGATATTACCGTAGGTTTGTCCGAAACTTCTCTGACCTTGCACAGCCTCTAACTAATTTATTGAAAAAAGGGCAGAAATTTATTTGGTCTTCTCGATGCGAAGAAGCATTTTTAAAACTTAAGATGTTACTCGTGTCTAATCCAATATTGGTTTCTCCCAAGTTTCAGAAGCCATTCATCATAGCCGTGGATGCCAGTGACGTAGGAATTGGGGGAGTCCTCTTTCAAAGGAGTGATGATGGTGAAGTACGCCCCGTATCTTACTACAGCCGTAAGTTACTAGAGGCGGAAAGAAAGTACTCCACCATTGAGAAAGAGGCTCTGGCATTGGTGCGGACATTGGTACATTTTAAACCTTATGTGACTAACTTTTCATTCCCTATAGAAATTTGGACCGACCATAATCCGTTGGTATTCATTGAACGTATGAAGGGATCAAACCAGAGGATTCTGCGTTGGGCCCTTCAGCTACAAGAGTTCAATTTAATTATAAAACACATTAAAGGGGTGGATAATTGCATCCCGGATGCTCTCTCACGTGTCTAAATTTTGATATCTCCCTTTGTTTTTTTTTGGGGCACTCTCGGTTCGCCTGGTTGCATGTGTTGAGGTTACATCCATGTTTCGAGGTATGTATATATTGAGCTCAGGTATAAGGTTTGTACTCTTGTAAATTGTTCCAGGACCTAGGTTGGTGTGGATAATTCTATATCATATTTTTTTCTCTCTGTGTGCCTACTAAAATTTATTGTTGACAGGTATAGGATTGAATGTCTGTCCAAATGTTTGATGATGTATTTAAAACTTGCTATGTTCTTGTCCTTTTGCTTAGGTTTAAGATGTTTTTACCTTGTGATTGGTTTATTACTGTAGATATTACGTTTAAGACTTTGTTTTGTTTTGGTTTAAGATATTTTATCTTATCAGTGGTTTGTAGTAGCCTTAGTGTTTTCCCTGAATTTTCTTTATTTTTGTGGCCCTGCATTTTCTGATGTTTTGTCCAGCCTTGTGGCTTATCATTAAAAGAAAAATTTTGCATTTAGTGAATGAAAATTATTTTTCTTGGGGGAGGAAGGTGTTATGTTAAAGTAGGTTATTTAATTGTTTATAAATAAATTCGGTCTTCGGCAGGAGTAAAAGTTAACTGCCCTTTTCATAAGAGTTCGGTGATAACCTTCACTCCTCCTCGTCGTTAATTAGTGAATTGCCATTAACTCTTTTGTTTATTTTTCTTTCCGAGTGTTTGGTGTTTAGTGAGAGCCGTGGACGAGACTACTGCTGCCTGGAATGTTCAGTTCGGACCGTATCTTGATCACAGACGTTTATCCTAATTCAGCAGCCATTGGTAGACGCCTCTTTTATTCCCTCATAAGGAATTGTGCCTTTGGAGGATTATTTCGCTGGTGTCTTTGAGCCACCCGCGGTATATTGTACACTTCTTGGGATCACGGACCACGTATGCAGGGGTTTTGTCACCTGCGATAGCCACCTCGCTTGTTACGTCCTGCAAGTGTATGTGTCACTTGCGACCTTCGCTTGACGTTATTTTCCCCGCCTGAGGATTCTGCGGGAAGACGGTGCCGTCGTTTCGTCCCGGCACTGTTGGAGGTACTATTGCCGTGATCCAAGAGCGTCATCACATCTGTTACGCTGCTCGTCTGTGGACCAAGGGTCCGTGAGGAGGAACGTAGGGAGGCATTACCCAGGTAAAGTTACGATCTTTTCATTATCGTTATGGATATGCCCAGTCCGTTTTCCTGGTGTTAATGATACTCCCTCTGATGCTGATGAATGTTCGTCCCCTCTCTGTCGTCTGATCCATGTATGGATAAGTACTGTTGAGTTATTTCACAGATAGATAATACAGTGTTGGTTTTTTTTACATGTATATATATAAATTATGACTGCATAATTCTTTTGTGAAGGTATCCAAGTGTTTATGCATTTAGTATGTGGCATGTGTATTTGTATGCTGCCTTGTTATGTTTTATTATTTGGTATTTGGTTTAGCTTTAAACGTTTGTGTGTAGGTAGGTAATTTTAAGGTTTTCTGCCATTTCATTTCTCCTGTCTTCCTTATTCCTATATGTTTAGTAATAGGGTAGTGGTTTGTGGATATTTGTGGGCCCGGCTTAATATATGAGCCATACTTTTGATCTGTTTAGTTTTTCTTTGTTAGGGTTAAGATTATTAGATATAGGTCAACCTTGTGTATTTAGAGGACTCTGTATATTAGTCCTCAAGAACATTTTTGTTTACTCATTGTTGTTTGTCTTAGGAGCTTTTTGTGACTCCTGGTGCAAGGTTGAATCTATTTAAGTGTATTGTAATAAATATTGTTAGATTTTTCCAGTGTTTTTGTTCTGTCTTCCCTCAGTTCACGGTGTTACATAAATAATGTACTGCCTACGATTCCTTTAAAAAATCAAAGTTTAAAGAACCAGAACTACGGCCTACACAGGTCGTAACACAAGGCTTGATTACCAATATGCATGAAATATCAGCGGAAATTGGACTCAAGATAGATAGAAGAAAAAGAGAAATGATATGAACGGAATATGCAATGGAAGATGAAATATCATTGGAATGAGAGAATTTATGAGGTAGAAACATTTAGATATTTAGGAACTATGAGGGTCTTTAGAATTGAAGTTTAATAAAAGATTGAAAACGACATATCAGACAATGGCTAGGTTAAGTTGAATTTGGAAATCAAATCGCCTGAAATTACATATAAAATTCTGATTTTGTAGATTTGAGAGCAAAGTCCCCAGAAGAATATTGGGAGTTAAATGACGGACAGGATTAGAAATGAAATTACAAGAGAAATTACTCGAATGCCATATGCGGATTAGATCATGGTGAAGGGTAGATGGAGGTGATTTGGGCATAATCTTTACACTCTGCCACAGGGATTTATTCACCAAACTTTTAACTGGGCTCCACAAAGCACTAGAAGTTTTGGAAGACCTGTGCCTACATGGCTGAGGACTCTGAAGCGTGAAGTAGTTGATGATGAATAAAAAGGTATTGATTTAAAAGCTCAAGATAGAGACGACTGGCGAAATCTAACCGAGGCTCTTTGCGTCAATAGACGTAGGATGAGATGATGATTATATACATATATATATATATATATATATATATATATATATATATATATATATATATATATATATATATATATATATATATATATATATGTGTGTGTGTGTGTGTGAGTGTGTGTGAGTGTGTGTGAGTGTATGTTTGTGTGTGCGTGTGCATGTAACGTATATTTATGTGTATATGTATGTGTACTTCCACTTTAGCGTCATCGATAAAATTAGTGTACATTTTATTGTTGTTGTACCAAATGCAAAGAAACGTACAGTACATGCATGTAATGTCAGTATGTCAGTGCATCAGGAAGAAAATATTCCAGCATAATGTATTGTATAGTGATATATAGGAAAGCTGAATGTATAATATGGAACATAAAAGGAGTGAGTACGATAAAATTCCTGAATATGAAATGAAGAAACGTATTTAATTAAGCAACATTTTGCCTTGGGGGTATTCTATGGGACTGGAAAATGATAATATAAAGAATATAAGCTATTGGTGAATTTCCTTATATTTTATATAGATTAGGTTAAACATCTTCAGTATATTTATGAATATTTAGATAAGTACAAGATGTACAGTTTTCATGTTCTGTGATAAGAAAAATTTATTGAATCGTTTGCTTGCAGTCTGGAATTAATTATGGGTTGTGGAGATCAACTGTAGTAAATAGTGACCCTTTCGTATGAACAAAAGAAAAAAAAATCTTGTGGTATAGGGAAATGACGTTACTATTTCTGAAAACTAAAACTTCAGTTGATGTACAGGGTTGAGGAAATGAACCGGAAAAAATCAATGCAGATATCTGCAAACTTTCAATGAAATGTTATGACGAATGGTCTTTCACCTCATATGTGGAAATCACAGGTTTATATTATTTATCGTTTTATCTATTTTTCCAAATGATAACTTTTTAAGTATTCAATAAAATTCTGATTGCTATCTGGGAGGCTCGAATAAAATGGAGAATCATCTATTGCAATGTGATTGCATGAGTAACAATTTATAGATTTTCTTTTGTTTTGTTGTTTTCGTTTTATCTGTTTCAGATAGGAAACTTTTGTTTCTGGAATTTATATTCCTTTTGACAAGAAAACTATTTTTTTCTTTAAAATATCCTTTTTATCTACGAATCAATTTATACCCATCCAATTAAAACATGCTTCGTGTACACAGAGGTAGTTAGTAATAATAATAATAATAATAATAATAATAATAATAATAATAATAATAATAATAATAATAAAGATAAAATAATAATAATAATAATAATAATAATAATAATAATAATAATAATAATAATAACTATTACCTACTGACCTCGAAGCTGAGTTTATTCCATACCACGTCCGCAATGTAGCGATATGCGAATTTCAAGGCTTTCATTCAGTTATTCATATAACTACTGCTTATAGTTACATTATATATATATATATATATATATATATATATATATATATATATATATATATATATATATATATATAGATAGATATAGATATAGATATAGATATAGATATAGATATAGATATAGATATAGATATACATAAAAGAGACTCTAAGGATTTCTACAAAAGTTGTCATCATCTTCTTTCATTGGCAGGTGTCACCACCGTCCCTGTTCTAAAAGTTTATAAAGCAAAATAAGATTCATATGCTGAGAGACGCTGGAAAACATCGGAAATGTTATATGCCCAACAAAAGTTACTTTAGAGCCTTGAATATATTTTTTTTTAGGTTGATATTTTCAATTAACGCTTTTCACAAAAATATTTATATCGTAGGGACTGGAGAAGGAAGAATTAATATCCATGTATTATTCTTAGTCAATAGCACAAGGGATTTTTTCTTAATACATTCGACGCAGACTTTAGTCTTTTTTAGTTGGCTATTTTATACATATAGGTGGAGACTCCAGCTCTTCTATTGTGGAAAGATACTTATCATCAACGTTGAGTAAGGTTAAGGTGCATCCCTCCAAGACGCCGCAACATGATGGCCCCTTCCTTGGCGTTAGATGAATAAGCTGACACTTAGCTCGAGGTGATCAATGCGTGTGGTCATGTGCTTCTGCTTCAGCAAACGTCTCTCTCTCTCTCTCTCTCTCTCTCTCTCTCTCTCTCTCTCTCTCTCTCTCTCTCTCTGGTCGCTATTTCACTTGAAAGAGAGAACAGAAAACAATGCAAGTACAAAGTTTAAACCTGTCAGCATAACTTGGCCTGACAACTCTGTGTACGGGAAGAAGTTCACGTAACCTTATCGTGTTATTGGTTATTAATGCTACACTCGAGTGCGGTACTGTACTTGTTGAAAATACATGATTAGGCTTTATAGTCACACGTGTATACATCAGAATTTATCTTAATAGATTGAGTAATCTCAATGTCCTTGTTCCTGATCTCGCTATAGTACGTATAATTTCGCCTCCGCTGCCCTTCACCCAAGAGTTGTCCTTCATAGGAAACTTCAGACTTTTGGGGAAAAAAATTTCCTTAGACATTTATGTATGCCATTCCTGAGCATGTGTACAGTGAAATTCAATAGTCGGTCGACACTCGTCCCACATTACTTTCTCAGAGTAGGGAGGGCATAAGAATCGACGTCAAAGTGCCAGTGAATTTTTTCATATGACAGTACTACTAAGGTCTGTTATTGAATATTATAGATATGATTATTTTCAACAGATATACGTGAATGGTATGATAAGAACTAAGAATAAAACTAAACTAGAAAGATGATGATCTTTGTGCGGAGAATCGTTGAAAGCTTTTTCATTTAAACAATGTAAAAATGAGCAGATGTGTGAATTTGAAAGCATTTGCACTTTTGATCGTTAAAATTATTATACGCTCCTCTCTCTGAATATGGAAGCTATTAATTAATGAAAAAGAATAAGCTGAAAGAAACCTGTAAAGCTAAAAAAACAAATAGGGGCAACACACGATGTACAGGATTATTAGAAAAGTAACCGGTGATAAAGAGAGAGGCCTCAATTATGGATTAAATTTATCCTCATACAGCTTTAAATTCACCTTTAAGTGAATTTTTGCGTTCCAGACAAGAGTTAACGGTAAAAAAAAAAAAAACTATTTTTTTAAAATAAATTCATATCAATAATATTTGATTAACACAGGATAGCCTACCTAACCAGAATAATTTGAAGACTAGTTTTCATAACTTCTTTAATCTCGTATGTTGTCTTTTTCACCCAGATTTTTATGACCTCTCTCCTATCTTTTGTCCCCGTGAGTCTCTCCCTTTCTCTCTCTCTCTCCACCTGTCCCCTTGACCTGCTTTAGTCAAGATGCGCGCTTTCATTGAAGTATCAAGTGTAAATGAAACCATTCATGTGATGTCGAAATTAGTTTTTAGATAAAGAACAGAAAAAGAGGTCACAGAAAGGTGTCCATTAATTGGATGCGAGGTGATCAAAGAGAGAACGAAAATAGAAGGATAAAAAGGCTGAAAAAGAATTTAATGTTGAAATGAATTCAAATTAAGTCCCTGTTATTAAGGAAATTGTTTCAAGCATCTAAACAGTTTGAAATCTCCTTTTTTGTTGATCATGTTTGTCAATGCTCCATGGGACAGTTAATAGTCAATAAAATATGTTAAATAACCTCTCAGCAGTAGGCAGCGCAGTTTGTCTATCGGAAACTATAAAAGTAAAGTGGAAATGAATCAATAAATCAAACAAATATTGAAACGTTATGATGCTGATTTACTGTAGTTGCAACACTTCCGAGAGAAGATGAAATTGTGTTGTTAGGTCATAAAGAAAAAAAAAATGTAGAGTAAAGAAAATAGACATTTATAAGATATGTGTAATACCAATATTCTATACCCATGTTTTAGTGGTAACTAATTGTATTCTTTTTACTTGTCTGCATGAGCAGTTTCAACGTAGGGCTCCACGAGGAGGCAGAAGTCTAATTATCTAAACTCATTCATATTAGTTTGTGTGTTTTATACGTGTTATGATATATCATTATCACATCATCGACTGGGTATGGCGTTTTTAATGATCAGGTCTATGGCATTAGATTCTGTCTTCCTGCTAGTATTTCGATGCTCTCACAAAAAGGGGGGGGGGGAACTAATTATGTAACTCAAACTTAATTGACTAATAGACCAGTCGTTAACGGCTATGCATGCTAACGGTAAAATAAATATATGGCAGTAGTGCATAGTATTCACTTTACAATCTAATTTAGATTAGATAGTGCTCTTGTTATGCTGGGGACTTGAATATTTTAGCAAATTATTGATAATCTCAACAACGATTAATGATGAACACGAATGTCAGTCTCTCTCTCTCTCTCTCTCTCTCTCTCTCTCTCTCTCTCTCTCTCTCTCTCTCTCTCTCATAATACATTTGTAAAATATGATTTGAGAATGATCTCCAAAGAAGATGTTTATGTTTATCCCTCCCAAAGTCTCTAAAGTTAACACACAGACACACACACACACACACACACACACACATATATATATATATATATATATATATATATATATATATATATATATATATATATATATATATATATATATATATAAGACAAAGCACATATTTCTTAGGAAAGCCAGATTGCGTGCTTCCAACTCAGATATTTGAGGTGCATCAACACCCCGCAGTTCCAAGCGCTGGGCATAAAGGTGAACTAATTACGTAAGTTGAAAGGTTGCTGGACCCTCATCAGATCTCGTGGTCTCTACTAGATCTGTGTTTAGCTCTGAGAATGCCTGTGGGTGGGCATTCTCTTTGGATGAACGTTCCTGTTCCAGTCAACTGTTGGCTCAGAGTTGCGTCGTTATTGTTATACAGGTGTGTCAAGCATGTTGAATTGTATTTTACCTCCTTTTCCATAGTATTTCTGCTGCAGAGTCTTGCAAGAAGTTTTCTATCCTTCAAAGTTTGGGCACATTCATGAAGTGTCATCATCATAACTTGTTTCACTTTAGAGGATTGGGCTTCTTTTTCACATGTACAGCTTGATCTTGCATTCTACTGGCTAAGCACACACTGCTCTTCTTTTTCAAACCCTTTCCAATTGCGTGATGTTAAACATAAGGTGACAACTTTGGTGATATTGAACCTTGGTCTTCCTCAAAGTTTATTCAATGCCAGCACCGTCATCAAGTCTGGTGGGATTCAGAACAATAGGTCTTATTAATTGTTTTAATGAGGGAAATATTGGTCGAAATCAGAGTTTATCTATCATGTTCTTGTGGTTGTGCATATAGTGACTTGATCTCTCCTGTCTTTTTATTTTGCCTAAGGTAAAACTTACTCCAATCAGTCCGTAATGAAGATGATCCTGGATACGTATGGCATCTTGGTGAATGGTATTCAAGGTATTCTAGTATGATAATTATTTGTATTCAGAGAATCTAAGTCGAGGCATAATAAGGTATTCAGTGTGTTGAGTTTTGAGAATAAATATATATGAGTTACACCTAGCCTAATCATTCATGCAGTATTATTGAAGTCCCGTGTGATCTGTACATCATCCAGGTAACTATGTCCAAATCAGTGTGAAGCCTTGTTACTCTTCACATGACGTGTCAATTCAGAGGCAGCTGTCTAACTAAACATCTATGATAAACTACATTTAATCTACAGTAGGTATCTGATGCAGGGCTTATAATACAGCATTTGGGGCAATAACCTAATTATTTAGATATTTATCATAATTATTCAGCTGATACTGGACCTATTGCTGAGTTTCACAGCAGCGGTACCATTCAGTGTCACCAGGTTTTGCATTGACAGACGCTTTGTTGGTACAAGGAAATTAGTGAGATTCCATTTCTAGATTCTACATTGTGAAAAATAAGCATGATTTGACACCAAGATCATATAAATAGGACAAGTCTTGGCAGTTTTATTACAAAATGCAAGATATCTGTATTTTCAATGGCGTCCATCTTGAAAAATGACCACCATCTTGAATTTTTAGATGGCTAACAGGTTTTATTAAAAGTGCAATCCCCAACGAGTGTGTGCCACTTTAAGTGATTGTTATGAAAACAAAATTTTCTACTGAAAATATTTTGTTATCTTTTCCACTGTCTTTCAATATACTGTTGAAAGTTTCCTCTTCACAACAACAAATAATAATTCTCTCTTTCTCCATTAATGACTGTTGCTATTCACTCATCCCAGCAGTAGTAGGCCCAGAGAAAATGTACATCTACCCATTTGGCGATGGAAAGGAACAATGACTGAGCATGAGTAGCTCACCCACATCCCTTCTATCTTAGACCAAAAACAATAAAGGGAAGATCGGAACCTCAGTTGAAGTTCTGTTAACATTTGCCTTCTTTAGTAAGGCACGTTAGCAACAGATGGCACTAACATATTTTGCTGCTTGTTTTCTTCAGTCTTCAAAAACGCATCAGCAGTGCCGTTGCCATTTGTAGAACAAGTAGCCTGCATGGTGTATATCGCGACTTGAGAGTAGACTATCATAAAATAGGAATTTGTTTGTCGCATTTACCCATACAAAGTTAAGGTAAGGTTGTATTCATAATTGGAACTGGTGGTATATGTGTACTTTACCAAAGTCCAAGATTATATGTTCAAATAGGGCCTAATCTAGAAAAAGACTGCTTTTAGAGAATATTATTTTACTAATAATTGCACAAACACGTCCCTCTAGAAACAAAAATCTTAATAAATGCAGAGAAAAGCAGAGGATTTTTTCTGAGCCGATGTTGATATATTATTATTAAAATGCGATTCTTAACAAGCTTTAGACAATACTAGGTCATCCACCGCATAACTTCTCTCCTGGATAACTCTCAGATGCAGACCCTATTGTGGATGTGTGGCCTAGAATGTCCGTCCTTTATTCTGTAAGCTATATTTGCAAAATTAAATATACATTTAATACACAGCCTAGCCTTAAATAGCATTTTGAAAAAGTGTGGAAAGTCATGTTAATATTAATTCATATTTTAATGTTGACTTATGCAGTTAGGTGTTTAATAACAATAAATATTGCATGTATTAAAGCTTATATTAATTAATTGTACTGTACAACAAACAAGGGTCCTCTGATTGCGAGAAAATAAATGATGAACTAGAGCTATAATATGTAGCCCATTCATAAATAGTAATTAATACAATTATATGGAAAGATATAAGACAAATAACAGTAAACCAATAACAACATGAGAATCCACTGAAATATGAAGTTAAGTCAAGTAAGGTTGTTTTAGTTAAAAGTATATGGGCTTATTTCCAATAGGTGGCAGTGTTCAGGCACTTGGTGCACATGATCTATTTATAAGGGAGTTTCCTAGCCTTCCCTTTACTATCTTTGACCTAGGATGGCACAACCCAACATGAAGCTGGAGACGGTATGTAGCGGGAGACCGATTGAAGACTTAGGACAAAATTCCCAGCTTAGCTGAGAGTTGGAAGGGTAGAGGTAGGGGTCGTACCAGGCACCATATCTCACACTCAATGCATGGGCATGTCTGAATCCTGAATGGTCATATGAGTCTGGCTCACAATAAGGTCAGCGATGGCGACCGCTTGAGTAATATCTGGAAAGAGGTCAGGGGGTTTAGCGGGGCTGTGCAGAGAGCATGTGAACGTCGCCAAGTGTTGTTCTTGAAATACTTCAACCATGCATAGTTCTTTCATCTTACTGTTAGTCCGCTGATGTCACCAATAAGACAAAAGTACAAACACCAACTAAGTCTTCACTATTCCTTTTTGCCTATATATATATATATATATATATATATATATATATATATATATATATACAGTATATATGTGTATATATATATATATATACACATGTATATTTATATATATATATATATATATATACAGTATATATGTATATATATATACATGTATATATATATATATATATATATATATATATATATATATATATATATATATATATGAAAATGCCTTTGATAGTGTGCACCGGCCAATTTTGTGAAGAGTCCTCCGTTATTATGGAATTCCTCTGAAATGTGTAAACTTGATTAAGTCTGTTCATGAGCATAGCAAGTGCAAATTTAATGTTAACAGAGTCTTATCAAATGAATTTCCAGTGTACAGTGTACCACTCCAAAGGAATGTGTTGTCACCTATGTTGTTTATCCTCCTCATGAATTTTGTATTGCGTAGAACAGTAAGATATGGTAGAGAAGTCTTGGACAGGATTGGTGATAGGAATTTAGCAGACCTAGAGTATGCTGATACTGCTGCCCCTGTTAGCAAAACACCACAGGATTTGCAATGCCTGCCTACCAGAATGCATGAAATATCATACGAGGTTGGGCTGAAGATAAATAGGAGGAAGAGATGATGAGAATGGAAGATGAAATATCATTGGAAGAAGAAAGGACTAATGAGGTAGGATCCTTTAAGTATTTAGGAACTATGATGTGCAATGTAGGGTCTTTAAAATTAGAGTTTAGTGAAAGATTGAAA
>NC_090732.1:101809958-101819958 GCF_036898095.1 Palaemon carinicauda
TGGCTTTATTTTTTTTAATTTATCATTTTCAAATTGACATCTAGATATGCACAGATGAGCAGATTAACTTAAGAGTAGAAACGTAATGAGTTTACTCTTAGTAATATTTAAAATGTTTACAAAGATCATATTAAGCTGAATAAAAAGACAGCTTGACTAATCGACCAAAAGAGCAGGTAAGCTTTTGAGGCGATTGACCATAATGTATCAATTAATGGAAAAATCAACACATTATGATAAACCACCATATATGGGATTTATAGACTATTTGAAAGCTTTTGATTCTGTCAAAACTTCAGCAGTAATGAAGCCCCTCCAAAGACAAGGAATAGCTTAGTCTTATGGTAGAACACTTGAAGATACTTATACGGGAAATACAGCAATCCTAAAACTACATAAAGAAACTAAGATAATGGTCAGTGAAAATGCATAAAGACATCAAATTAGGGCTATGGATGAACCTCTACAGATTGTTAATGAATATCATGTACTTAAGAGAGACAGTAAGTGTTTCCCTAGAACATGAGACCGAAATTAAACGAAGGATAAGCATAAGTAAACAAAATGATGCTATGAAAATCAAAATGTCACTTTCTCTGTAAAGAAAGTATTTAATCAAATGGATCTACCATTATCACCTTATGCATCAGAAACTTGAAGCCTTACATAAGTTAATTCACAACTCAAACAGGTATGGACACAATGCTGATTGGAATAATACTAGGAGACAGAAAAAAGGCAACATGAATATGAGAACAAACTAAAGTAAAGGATATTCTAACATGTAAGAAAACGAAATGGACGTGAGCAGTGCATATAAAGAGAATGACAGATAATAGATGAACATTAAGAATACCAGAATGGGTCCCTAGAGATTGCAAACTAAGCAGAGGAAGGAGGAGAAGATGATGAATTGACGAGCTATGAATATTTGTGGTAGAGACTGGCATAGAAAGACCATAAAGATACATGAGTGGAAGGACCTGTCTTAAGCCTTTGTTCTGCAGTGGGCTAGTCATTGCTGCTGCTGCTGATGATGATGATGAATGTATGTAAGTATATACCGAAGGTGCAGGATAGAAAATAGATGTTCAAAAACTAGTAATAGAGCATGAATATATGTGTAAAAACTAAAATTTTAGTGGAAATTTGAGCAAGGGTAAGGTTATGAGGGTAAGCAGAAACCAGGATGACTGTTCAATTAAACGACTGAGCTAGAGATTATTATTCAGACCAGGAATAATGATTTTAAAATGATAGTAAGCTTCTGAAGGTCAGATAGGAGTGTATTATACAAAACATAGCAGAATTAAAAAATTATAACATCCTTACGATAGGGAACTTTGAAAATCTAGAAAACTCTTATTATACCCAAAAATTAAAATGAGAGAAGGCTGCTGAACACCAGCCAGGAGCGTAATATACAAAATATGGCAGAATACAAAATTTTCTCACTATAGGTAACTTTGCTAATCTTGAAGACTCTCAATATATCAATTCTTCACACGTGAAGAAGAGACAGACTTGAGGTATTTCCCCCCTAAAAGAGTTATCTCTAGAATATTGAGTGAACTGCATGTTGTTAAAGATACATAGTCAATAAAAAGATCAGCTTATACTTATTAGTAAGAAGTCATACTTTGACTTTTCATAGGGTTCAATCTCATCTCCCCTAATCTGCAGAACGCTCAAACTTCAGATAGATCTCTGTTAAGAGATTATGCAAATACAGGTCTAAACTGAGATGAGATAAGATCAATGCAACGAGGTTAGTATGTTCTGCATAAGCAGCAATGGAATATATATATATATATATATATATATATATATATATATATATATATATATATATATATATATATATATATATATATATATACATATATATATGTATATATATATACACACACACACACACACACACATATATATATATATATATATATATATATATATATATATATATATATATATATATATGTGTGTGTGTGTGTGTATGTGTGTGTGTGTGTGATAAAAAGTAATGCGCCATAGACACAGACCTAAGTTACATCAGGCAAAGCATTCATGTAGTCATTACTATGGTGCCCATCAACAACTAATCTTTATAATCTGTACTAATACTAAGAAAAGAATCTGCCACTTCTCACTAACAAAATTATAAAACAAAAACGTCATGATTAGCACAGCTCTAAGTAGCGCTAAAGTCAAGACCAACCATACAAATTTGATTATCAGAATCTAGGGATCTGTATAATACTGAAAGAGCACCGCAAAGAGAAGGCTCTTGTAAAAGTCAAACTGCAATATAAAGAACATAATTATTTCTGCATTTACCATAAGACATTTAGGCAATTGACACTGAAAAACTTTAGATAATATGGTAGTTATAAAAAAGTTGGTAACTATTTAAATTACTAGATCTTTCAAAACCACATTTATCTATTTGTCCAGCAAGTGCATGAAGAATTATCTCTAGATAGCTTGCCAGAAGTAGAAAAAAATATAGGAGCTAAGAAATCAGCTGTCTTTGCACCCCCCCCCCTCTAAAAAAATAACAATTGGGTTTACACCTCTACTAATATGGTCAGGTAAAAATATTCTTAGTGTTCCAGGACTAAAATTAAAAACTAGTTGATTTAGCTTGTGAAGGACAGGAATGGGGAGTATAGAGTTTTTTATTACTTTGTTAACAGCCAAAAGTTTTATCTTATCCTTTAGCTCATGAGCGGTAGAACCATGAGCTTCAAGTAAAAGAGAAACAGCCAAGTCTACACTAAAAAGTTCATATTAAAAGGCACCCTTTCATTTATGATTCTGAATACCCTATCAGACATGATATCCAAACTTTCCTTTAAAGGAATAAGAGGCTAATCATTTTGTAATTTGAATATGAAGCCAATGCAGTATACCATTCCATCCATCCCTGAGGGGAGTATTGAAACCACTAAGAAGCATAAAAGTATCTTTGCTATTATCATCCTTGATCTGATCCATGATAGTCAAAAGACTTTTAAATATAGCATCATCTCAGTCTGGATTCAGGTAGATGAAACACAAACACTATGTTTATCATAAACCGTTATGACCTGAATCTTACGACATACAAATTAATAAGGCTTATAAGAACTAAGGTACTCATTTCTATTATACAAGTTATACCCCCTGCCATAGGAATTTCATCATAAAAAAAAAAGAAAAAAAAAACACTTGTTTCATAAAGCTTGAAATTAGTAACTCAGACAAGTGTTTCATTTGAAAATTTAATATATCTGGACAGTAAAATAACACTGTCTGGATGCAACTGCATTGTGGTTAACATTGCCATGTAGATCACGCATCTTTTAATACATCAAGCAGCACTGGCACTTTCTTGAATGCTAAGGTCCAGTATCATGCTTAGTATTTACATACAACAAAGGAGTAAAAACAAGCAAAACAGTTAACACCATGCTTAAAAGCAGACTGAACAGTTAGGATAAAAGTAGGAGCATGGTTATATAACGAGAATTATAAGGCTATTTCATATTATAGATGGAAAATATTTCTGATAAATCTGGTCAACATGGTACTGCGAACACAATATTCAGTGTAAAGCTTCCCTCCAGGTTATCCACTTTGATTGAAGAAATGTAATGATGGGTTTTAAAATGAAGGTAATGATGAAGGTAAAGAAGAATATAAGGAAAAAGAAACCTCTTGATAAATCATAAGGAATCATTGGCTTTTTTATCAAGTCAGGCCGCCAAACCATTTGGAAAAACTACCTGAAAAGTGTGCTTTAATGTACCTTTAAGCAAAATATCTCCAATACAAGACAGTGGAAAACCACGTTACTGAGGCAGGAGCACAATAAAGAACCAGAGGACATTTATTTTGATTTTGGAAAAGCTCCTTACCAAATTGAAGTGTTGTACCCTCATCATGTGGGCATGGCAGCGACTGAACAATAACAGAAGTTAATCATTAGAATTAGGATTAATGATAATATATGACCACTATTAACAGATTAGTGATGAAAAAGGAGAGTAGCTAAGGGAAATACCAGACTGTGCTGGTATGTTTATGAGCATAAACGAAAGCCATGATTAGAGAGATCCAGCATTAAAATGTTTGACCACTGCTTAAATGATCCCATTACTCTCTGTGATAGTATCTCAGTGTGTAAGCGGGATATATATATATATATATATTTATATATATATATATATATATATATATATATATATATATATATATATATATATATATATATATATATATATATATATATATACATATATGTATATATATATGAATTGGGGTAGCCGACATCAAACAAATGAAACAAAAATAGGGGACCTCTCCTCTCTACGTTCCTCCCAGCCTGCCAAGAGACTCAACCGAGTTCGGCTGGTACTGCTAGGGTGCCACAGCCCACCCTCGCCCGTTATCCACAACAGATTAAGCTTCATAACGCTGAATACCCTACTGCTGCTACCTCCGTGGTCATCCAAGGCACCGGAGGAAGCAGCAGTGCCCACCAGAACTGCGTCACAATCGCTCGCCATTCATTCCTATTTGTAGCACTCGCTCTTGCCTCTCTCACATCTATCCTCTATCACCCAGAGCTTTCTTCACTCCATCCATCCACCCAAACCTTGGCCTTCTTCTTGTACTTCTCCCATCATCTCTTGCATTCATCACCATCTTTAGCAGATAGCCATTTTCCATTCTCTCAACATGACCAAACCACCTCAACACATTCATATCCACTCTAGCTGCTACCTCATATCTTACACCCGTTCTCACCCTCACTACTTCGTTCCTAACCATATCTAATCGAGATACACCAGCCATACTCCTTGGACTCTTCATCTCAAACACATTCAATTTCTGTCTCTCCGTTACTTTCATTCCCCACAACTCCGATCCATACATCACAGTTGGTACAATCAATTTCACATACAGAACTCTCTTTACATTCATGCCCAACCCTCTATTTTTTACTACTCCCTTAACTGCCCCCAATAATTTGCACTCTTCATTCACTCTCTGACGTACATCTGCTTCCACTCCACCATTTTCTGCAAGTACAGACCCCAAGTACTTAAACTGATCCACCTCCTCAAGTAAATCTCCATTTAACATGACATTCAACCTCGCACCACCTTCCCTTCTCGTACATCTCATAACCTTACTCTTATCCACATTACCTCTTAACTTCCTTCTCTCAAACACCCTTCCAAATTCTGTCACTAATCGGCCAAGCTTCTCTTCTGCGTCTGCAACCAGTACAGTATCATCTGCAAACAACAACTGATTTACCTCCCATTCATGGTCACTCTCGTCTACCAGTTTCAATCCTCGTCCAAGCACTCGAGCATTCACCTCTCTCACTACTCCATCACCATACAAGTTAAACAACCACGGCGACATCACACATCCCTGTCTCAGCCCCACTTTCACCGGAAACCAATCGCCTACTTCATCTCCTATCCTGACACATGCTTTACTACCTTTGTAGAAACTTTTCACTGCTTGCAACAGCCTTCCACCAACTCCATATAACCTCATCACATTCCACATTGCTTCCCTATCAACTCTATCATACGCTTTCTCCAGATACATAAACGCAAAATACTCCTTCTTACCTTTTGCTAAATATTTCTTGCATGTCTACCTAACTGTAAAAATCTGATTCATACAACCCCTACCTCCTCTAAAACCACCCTGTACTTCTAAGATTGCATTCTCTGTTTTATCCTTAATCCTATTAATCAGTACTCTACCATACACTTTTCCAACTACACTCAACAAACTAATTCCCCTTGAAATACAACACTCATGCACACCTTCCTTACCCTTATATAGTGGTACAGTTGCCTCAAAGTATTCCTTTACCCCTTACGCTTATGTTTTATGAAAATAGTATGGTAACACCGCAATAAAAGCCTATTTGTCTTGTAACGACGGACGTGAATGGTCGAGCTATTGGTATGCCAGTGCTCCTATTTTTATAAACACTACTGTAGACAATATATTAATGATATACGAATAATAGTTCACATTACTAGTGAAATAAGTTGCTGTTAAATACTTAGAAAAATAGTATAGTAACAGAGTAGTAATAATAGCAATGGTAAAAATCATATTCATTACTGACTAATCAGACATCGTCAACCTTCGTTACATTCAGTTGAGGCAGGCGTTTGCTGAAATCCAACTTTAGTTCATAGTAGATATATGGGTTCTTTTTCAGAACATAATTATTTGAATGGAAATACGCTTTCGATTTATATAATCCATCAATTTATAAAGAAATGAGATCATAAACCGCAAATTTCAAGACCTATAAATATAATTTCATAAAGGCAATTATGATAGCCATTGACAGGTCATGATACGGAAGGCTTGGGGAAAAATTAATAGACAACCCGATGTATAAAGGAACAAATATATCCAGTGTATCATTGATATATATATATTTTTTTAATTCGAGCCACGTCTCACCTGAGTAGCCTAGATGGAAATTTCTCTGGGCGGTAATTAAACTCGAGTCATCTGAGTAACAACACACCTTAACCACCCTGATGGTCTTTATATCATTGGTAGATATGGTTGCACACCGATAAAATCGTACTCATATAGATAAGAGAGAGAGACTGAACTATGGTTGGGTTTATTTTATGTCAATTTCGTTGGTATTATCGAACAGTACTATATAAACCTTTTTTAATACCTTGAGAATGACACAGGGACTCGATTAAAGCTGTATAACTCAGAAAGAGAGAGAGAGGCGGGGCCAGTAAGTGATGTCGTGACCTCTGTTAGTCCATTATGTCATTCCCTTGAGTAGCGGTTTAGTGACTAGAGTAGACAATGGATCGCAATCAACAAAGAATCAGCAATAGGAGTAGAATTGTAGGCATGAGAGACTCTGGCATGTCTTACAAACGTATTGCAAGAGAATTAGGAATTTCATTGCCAACAGTTCGACTTTGGTGTCGAAGATGGGAAGAGTCTGGAAACCTCAACGACAAGCCAAGAGCTGGTGGGCCAAGAAAAACGACCCCAGAAGAAGATAGGGTGATTTCGGAAGTAGCCACGCAAAGCCCATTTATAAATGCAGTTGCCATAAGGGACACACTGAACTTGCGTGTTTCGTCTGGAACTATAAGAAATAGGCTCCACGCAGACGGTATCCACCATAGGACTCCGGCAGTGAAACAAAAGCTGGAGGATCGTCATAAAACGGCACGGCTGGAATTTGCTCAACGTTATTTGGAAGAGGGGTTAGACTTCTGGGGCAGAGTAATTTTCAGTGACGAAAAGACCTTCGCTTCTAACACGCATGGTCGTCTGCATTGCTGGAGGCGTGATAACACGAGATACGACAACCAGAATATTTATCAAGTAGCCAGAAGCGGCCATATCACCTGTAATGTTTGGGGGTGGATACACCTGCATGGCGTTGGTGAATTGGCCCAGATCAGTGGAAGGTTCAACGCTGAGCAGTATCTCGAAATTTTGGAAGAGGTGATGGTTCCTTCCGTTCGCGCTTATGCTCTTCCTTATCCTGAGCAGATAATTTTCATGCAGGTATGTGCATTGTTTTTTTTTTTTTTTAGTTATATGAATGCCCTTTCTTGACAAATATGGTATCAACTCATTGCTGATATTGGTCATAAAGTAGTTTCAAATTACTCAATAAGACTTTTGTCTTGGATTTATTAGTTTTATAACTGTATAAGGATCTTACATCAACATCATTGATCTACATTCCCTGATGAATCTAAAGCGGCCAAATAAAGCCACTGAAATTGTTACAAGGTATTTTTTGCCTCTTCATGAAAAGTAGACCAAATATTCTTATCAACACACAACACCCACGTTTCCTTGGCTACTCAAGCCCTTTTATTAATCATTATTGTGACTCCTTTTGCTGCACTAAACGGCATTATTTTGCCGTCATTTATATTGAAAATATAAATTGTTCTCCTTCCACCTTGTTCTAACAGTATGATTAATCAGTTATATTATTTCTTTTAGGATAACTGTTCCATCCATACTGCGAGGATTGTCCGAGCATGGTTTGCTGAACAGCGCGACATTGTTCTCCTTCCCTGGCCGAGCAAAGCATGCGACTTGAACCCGATCGAAAATGTCTGGGGGAACATCGTCAACAGCTGGGAGCAGGGTCAGGAGCGTAACCACCAGCGTCTTTTCCAGCATGTTCTCAACGATTGGGAACTGTTCCGCCGCAACCGACTAGTTGTGTATAACCACGTCTCGTCAATGCAAAACAGATTGCAAGATGTTATTGCACATAATGGTGGATGGACAAAATATTAATGTTTCAAATACGATCTTGTTTTACTTATTTTCTTTTTTACAATTCAACATTGTATAACTAGAATTAAATAATTTATTTCCATAGTGATTTCACTAAACCTTGCCCACAAATGTAAGGAATGTTATGAGAATGGAAACTGAAAAAAAAAATAATAAGCTTCAATCAACCAGTATCGTTTGAGTACTAAAACAAAAGGTTAATACGAAGTTATGATTGCGATTAAACATTGAATATCACAAATTTGTAATACATAGTTTTCAGATATTTGCTATAAATTCATCGATGAATCCAGCTGATTTTAATAAAGAAAATTCATAATTATATAATAAAAGACGGGTATTTTATTTTTTACCAACGATTAAGACCAAGGCCAGCTCAACTGAGGGTGCAATTTAGTCATTTAAGTTGAATGTAAAATAAAAAAAATAAAAAATTCTAAACCTGACGATAACTGAAAGCAATTCAATCCATCTCTTTATCTCTATGTATCTATCCATCTATGGTGCATCTAGTTGCAAGTTTTAATTGCTAATTATCTTATCTAGAATATATAGTATTAAAAGTGATATCTTACGAAGCACTTACATTCCCTAAAGTAATTCCGTTGTCAAGTGGGCTTTTGACAACCGATAAATTCTCGAACTGCCCGTCATGAATTTATACCTTACTACTCTGAGAATGATCATCATGGAATTTATTTTCATAAAAATTAACATGTGACTGATGATTCCTTCTTGATGTTTTGTTAGGTCATATGTGGAGGGAAATATTACATATTGAACGAGATCTGTGAAACAGCTAGTTTGACGTCAATAACTTGTTTCAGACCCCCACCGTATTGTAATAAGTATTGAAGACACAAGGATATCGGAGTTATCTTATTATATAATGACATGGCTATACAACATTTATCTAATCGAGTCCCTGTTGTCGTTATCAAGGTATTATAAAATGTCTATATAGTACTGTTTGATAATACCAACGAAATTGACAAAATAAAACCAACCATAGTTCAGTCTCTCTCTCTCATCTATATGAGTACTGATTTTATCGGTGTGCAACCATATCTACCAATGATATAAAGACCATCAGGGTGGTTAAGGTGTGTTGTTACTCAGATGACTCGAGTTTAATTACCGCCCAGAGAAATTTCCATCTAGGCTACTCTGGTGAGACGTGGCTCGAATTAAAAAAATATATATATATCAATGATACACTGGATATATTTGTTCCTTTATACATCGGGTTGTCTATTAATTTTTCCCCAAGCCTTCCGTATCATGACCTGTCAATGGCTATCATAATTGCCTTTATGAAATTATATTTATAGGTCTTGAAATTTGCGGTTTATGATCTCATTTCTTTATAAATTGATGGATTATATAAATCGAAAGCGTATTTCCATTCAAATAATTATGTTCTGAAAAAGAACCCATATATCTACTATGAACTAAAGTTGGATTTCAGCAAACGCCTGCCTCAACTGAATGTAACGAAGGTTGACGATGTCTGATTAATCAGGAATGAATATAATTTTTACCATTGCTATTATTACTACTCTGTTACTATACTATTTTTCTAAGTATTTAACAGCAACTTATTTCACTAGTAATGTGAACTATTATTCGTATATCATTAATATATTGTCTACAGTAGTGTTTATAA
>NC_090732.1:101824958-101869958 GCF_036898095.1 Palaemon carinicauda
TATTCCGAAATCATTGACACTTTCCAGGACACGACCACCCATATTATGGTGCATACTTCAGTCGTGGTAGCATCTTTGATAACTAGTACTCAATGTGATAGCTGTTGAGCTTGAGAGACTTATCTACTTACACTCCTCTGCTTTGATTTCCCAGCTATTAGTCCGTTCTAGAGCAGCAAGCGTTTTCCAGGTAGACCCGATTAATTTCACGTCGGTATTAATCAATTCTAATTGATTGATATGTTATTGAAGCGGTAGAAATCGCATATTTTTAACAAGAATTTTTATCCTATGATTGACCAGTTAAGATATGCTTGTGGTCTTGCTGCTATTAGTTTTGCTTTTAAATGGGGATCCACCCTCTGTTATAGGATTAATGTTTAAGAAGAAAAAAAAATAAAACGAATTCTGTTATTTATAGAACTTTTTTTTTTTCAAATTTGCATTATTTGTTTTATTTCTCCTTGTTATAAAAAAATCATTCTTAGTGTCTCCGTAAGTCTCTCTATGAAAATATAATCCGTTATAAATTGTCAACTTTTGCATGAATAACTTGAGCCAACAAATAGATTACCATGCAGGTTTCTTGAATTTATTTTTAATAGAGTTGCAACAAATTATTTTTATACCGGAGAGAAAAACGGGGAAATGAATTACCGGAACACATTCAGTTACAAAATGTATATTCCATTTTGCTGAATTGAAGAAAAATTTCATTTTGGAGAATCATATAAAATCGGGAAACTACATTTAGAACCGGATTTGCATGTGATTACAACGTGCGTCGGTTTCCTTCGCTTTTTATGGTATTCCTCTTCTCTTTCGCAGTTGCCTGTGCTTTGACTGGAAATTGGACCTTTCATTATTAGATCGATTCCATTCGGATTGCAAAAAAACTACTCATAAAATAATAATCCTCTGCTTTTCATGCCTTTGATAAAACAATCACAGTAGCCTTTGAGTTGGCAATAGCAATCGATATTAAGATCACGTAAAAAGATTACCTAAAGATATCTCTACTGAACAAAATTCCCTTGATTTTCTTCTCATAGAGATTTTGTAAATGCCGCCTGCTCTGCCTAATGTAATCGTCATGTTAAGTTATTAAACATCTTTGAAAGCTGACCATGGTATTGCGATCTAACCAAAAATACAAATGCTTTTGTGTATTTTGACCAGTTTTGTAATAACCTCACCAATTTTCAGATGTAATTTTACAGCAGATAACGTTGTCAGGCACAATTTTGTATTTTCCATTTCAATTGAAATCACATTATTTTCATTAATTCTGTTCCATTGCGTTGAGCATCTTTTACAGATGATGTACTTAATCCTTAAAACGAAAGTCAAATTTTGCGGGTTTATAACTCCAGTTATGGGAATGCTCCTTCAGTGCCCCCACCGAATGTAATTTAAATTAAGCATTTCGGTTGGTTTACTCATTTGTTCCGAAACTTCCAGTAACTCTGATTTTCGTTCGGAACCATGAATTATGGAACTTCCCTCAACGAAAACCTTAATGGATAGCAATCATTGTGTAAGCAAGTCAGTGAATAAAAGTGACAGTGAACGTGATGGAGTGATTGTATCGATTCTTCGTTTCTCCTATTGCTAAATAAATGCAACGGGAGTAATAGATATCCATATTAAAAGATAGAAAACTGGAAAGATGGCTTACTTGCAACCTAGTTTGCAATGACAAAGAGTTAATTCAAAGAAGGAAAAAGTAAACGAACCTGGCTCTTTCCTTTTTGACGCTCCTTTTATTTCCCATTTTTATTCCAAACTTTAATTTAACTCCTCCAGACAACCCCCCCCCCCCCCTCTCTCTCTCTCTCTCTCTCTCTCTCTCTCTCTCTCTCTCTCTCTCTCTCTCTCTCTCTCTCTCTCTCTCTCTCTCTCTCTCCATCTTTCTTGCCTTATCTCTTAGATGGATGACTGGCTCCTTCCTGGCCAACCGGCTAATGACGCCATGTGGTGTTAATGGTATCTGATGACGAGGTCCCATTTTATTGCATCGATTCTGTCCCAGGATACTTACAAAGGATTTCCTACAGCTTTGAGATTGGAACATGCCTTTATATAAGGCCACTAAAGGTGCAATGAATGTTTAAAGTGGCTGGTCCCATCAAGGAAGTGATAAACGAACTTCTAGTCATTTCGGAGTCAATTATTTATGATAAATTAGTACTTGGTTATATAGTTATCACAAACACTAGGTACGGAGCTAGTCCCTGGTTTTATTTACAAAAGCACCGAGTCGGTGGATAACTTTTTTGCCACACTAAATTGACGAATTAGTAATTTCTTTTTTACTTTTAATATGGAAATAATTTTAACACTCGATTTGCGTTATTGATATACAACAAATGATAGATATCATGCATTTAAATAAGGTAAAACTCGGGAGTCTTGGCAGTTAAGATTTAAGTATCATTCGAGAGGAAAAAAATGGTTAATGAATCATCAGTTTTAAATTAGCAACATATGGAGGCACACGAATGTGAAAAAAGCATGTAAAGGCTCAATAATTAATTGACACAATCGTCGTAGTAGTACGTTTGTTTATCTTTGGTGGCTTACTTTTAAGTATTTTTCTGTCTATGATTAGAATGAGTAGGATGTTGATTAAATTAAAATCTTCCGCTTCTTTCTTTACATTTAGAAAAAACTTTGAATTTGAAATCTATTGATTTTACGTTTGCAAACTCTCTCTCTCTCTCTCTCTCTCTCTCTCTCTCTCTCTCTCTCTCTCTCTCTCTCTCTCTCTCTCCCAATTTGAAATGGATATGAGGTCGTACCTGATATTCAGTCATCCGTCTGTGGTGTTGACATTTATTCAATTTCTTGTCAGCCCTCTGGCTGCTTCATTCACTGTTAATGGTCGAAGTGTTGCAAGTTTACCATTCTATTCCTTAAAATGAAGCTGTCTATACTTGATTGATTGGTTTTTAGGAAATTTTAATCTGTCTAAAATAGAAGTTTCAGAAATAAGAACTCAACGCACAGTTTTCATCATGGGGATTAATTATTTCTATTTTAATAATAAGTCTGCATGTTTAACGTAAAAGAAGATGCCATCGTGTTTCTGTGGTTTTGTAGACTTCTACTACGAATTGTAATTACTGAAATCTCAGGGACGGTAACTGTATGATTCTTGTATTGTTTGTGATTTGGGCCTGAAGATGTGAATGGATTTCCTGAAGTGTAGATGGAGAAAATAAATGTTGATATAATATAAAGATAAAATATATATATATATATATATATATATATATATATATATATATATATATATATATGTATATATATATATATATATGTATATATATATATATATATATATATATATATATATATATATATTCATATACATAATGCATACATACATACAAATATATATATATATATATATATATATATATATATATATATATATATATATATATATAAACATACATACAAATATAAATATATATATATATATATATATATATATATATATATATATATATATATATAAACATACATACAAATATAAATATATATATATATATATACATATATATATATATATATATATATATATATATATATATATATATAAACATACATACAAATATAAATATATATATATATATATATATATATATATATATATATATATATATATATATAAACATACATACAAATATAAATATATATATATATATATATATATATATATATATATATATATATATATATATATATATATATATATATATGTATATATATATGTGTGTGTCTGTATGTGTATTTGTGTACAAATAAAGAAATCTGACACAGGATGACCATAGAATATATATTATAGATACGAAAGGAAAAGTGGAAAGAATTGACTGGAATTCATACTTTTGCCTTATTAGTCCCTCGATGTCACTACTCAGACGAAAGTCCTAACTCCAATAGTCTTCTGGCTTGTGCTTGCGTGGCTATATATATATATATATATATATATATATATATATATATATATATATATATATATATATATATATATATATATATATATATGTATATATATATATATATATATATATATATATATATATATATATATATATATATATATATATATACATATATACATATATATATATATATATATATATATATATATATACATATATACATATATATATATATATATATATATGTATATATGTATATATATATATATATATATATATATATATATATATATATATATATACACACGACGACGACGACAAATGCGGACGTTTGTAGTGTCCTTATCCATTACTGCGTCAAAGTATTTTATTTAGGATAGTGAAACTATGTCTGAAAAAATAGAAGACATTTACTAACGTAGTAATGGATGTATGTATGTGTGTATGTATGTGTATGTATTTATTATTATTACTAGCCAAGCTACAACCCTAGTTGGAAAAGCAAGATGCTATAAGCCCAAGGGCTCCAACAGGGAAAAATAGCCCAGTGAGGAAAGGAAATAAGGATATAAATAAATGATGAGAATAAATTAACAATATATCATTCTAAAAACAGTAACAGTGTCAAAACAGATATGTCCTATATAAACTATTAACAACGTAAAAAACAGATATGTCATATATAAACTATAAAAAGACTCATGTCAGCCTGGTCAACATAAAAACATTTGCTGCGAGTTTGAACTTTTGAAGTTATACTGATTCAACTACCCGATTAGGAAGATCATTCCACAACTTGATAACAGCATTCAGATAATGCAACCTGAAGAAAAGAATTATGTACCGAATTTCTTCAAATTCTGTGAAGGGTCTTATATGGTGCTAACTCATATTAGTATAAACAACGTTGGTAAGAATGTCCTGCGTTGAGTAATAACAATGAAACTTAGCACCTCTATTGTCGACCCATTTCGTAAATCTCAAAATCTTATGTTATATATAAAGGTCTCCAGTCTCTACAATGAACCTGAATCTTCTATATGGATGAGGGGGAAAGGCCACTTGAAAGCAGGAAATAGAGCTGTGTAATAATCTGAATTCATTAACGATATTTTTACTTCTGTTTGGCGGTGATGCCCTGATCCTCTCTTCAACCTGGTTTTTTTATGATAGATTATTTTTACACACTTCTAATGTAAACCGAATCCAACAAGGACTGCTCTCACAACTGTCATCTTCCTCTTCTTCACTGTTATATATTTTTATTTTCAGCTCTCAATCCATTTTATCTATGTAAATACCATTACTTATGGCATAATATCTAACTATTCCTCTTTCTCCTTACTCCTTTTCATAAGTTTATCAGTTTTTTTTCCACTTGGTTTGAAGACTGTGATACAACGAATTTACTGTTATCGGTGAAGAAAGAAATCGTTTTGGCCACTCTTCCTTCCTTCAGCCATTAAATGGTGGAAATTGGTTAACTTTTGTTTCAGGAGTTTTGAGAAATTTTTTTCGAGACTTTATACGTCTTTCATAAACTGTCTCATATTTCGTTCCTCTTTGCTTGGTTTTCTCCGTTTTCGTCAGGGTTTCCTTCTAGAAAATAGTAAGTTTATAAATAATAATAATAATAATAATAATAATAATAATAATAATAATAATAATAATAATGATAATAATAATAATAATAATAATAATAATAATAATAATAATAATAATAACAATAATAATAATAATAATGATAATAAAATAATTATAATAATGATGATAGTTATTTCATGTCTTAAAATTTAAGTTTGTACACTACAGTGTAGAAACTATGATGTTAGCATCATACTCTTCTTTGGATGGCAAAAGAAATATACCTGAAGTATTTAACTGATGAAATTGTTTATACCTATACAAGCATCGACTTTTACCAATGGCCAGAGTTACAAAAGGGGGCAAGGGACCTCAAATAATGATGGTGATTATGGTAATAATAATGGGTATAAGTTTTTCCCTTCCATTTAAAAACTTATGGTGGGGGTTAGATACCTCCATGACAGGTGAGAAGTAGAGATTAGTTTTCTGTGCGCTGTCATATCTAGCAATGTTGAACTATACTCTATCAAAAGGTCAGTGGTGTTACTGCACTTATCACTATTATTATTATTATTATTATTATTATTGCATTGATCACCACCACATTTATAACTAACAACTGTACAGAAAACCTTTTGAAAAATAAGCTGCTTCTTCACCAGCACATACCACCCATTAGCAACGCATCAAGCGTTTCTTTATGCGTTGGATCAGTCACAGCTATCTTCCACGCATCCACTCACATCCTTTCTTTTCCAGTACCTCTTTCATGATATTTATCCACTACTTTGTTAGACTTCATCCCCTCCTACACTTCTAAATTCTCTACCCTTTTAGTGCTGCCTTTGACCGTGTTAATCATGAGGCCCTTGTTTTCAAACTGAAACAGTTGGGAGTGGGTGGGTCGTTTCTTAGCATTATTATTGATTTTTTAAGTAGTAGATCTCAAAGAGTTGTTGTTGATGGGCACCATAGTGAGTATAGGAATGTGATATCCGGTGTTCCACAGGGTAGTGTTCTTGGCCCATTACTTTTCATACTATATACACATGACATGTGGTTTGGCCTAGAAAATAAGCTTGTTGCATATGCAGATGATGCTACTCTCTTTGCATCAATTCCATCCCCTGAATGTAGATCTGGGGTTGGTGAATCCCTTAATAGAGATTTAGCTAAAATTAGTGCATGGTGCAAATTATGGGGTATGAAGTTGAATCCTAACAAAACTCAAAGTATGATTGTAAGTAGGTCAAGGACGGTGGCTCCTCAACATCCGGATCTCAGTATTGATAATGTTTCTTTAAATATGTATGACTCTTTCAAAATTTTAGGCGTGATTCTTGACAGCAAATTTACTTTTGAGAAACATATAAGGTCTGTGTCTTCTTCAATTGCACAAAAAACTGGCTTATTGAGAAAGTCTTTTAAGATATTTGGTGATCAATCTATTCTGAAGAAGTGTTTTAATTCTTTTATTCTACCTTGTTTTGAGTATTGTTCTCCTGTCTGGTCTTCAGCTGCTGATTCTCATCTTAATTTGTTGGACAGAAACTTACGGTCTATTAAATTTCTTATTCCTGATCTAGATATTAATCTCTGGCACCGTCGATCAATTAGTTCATTATGCATGTTGCATAAGATTTTTCATAACTCTGACCATCCTTTACATTCAGATCTCCCTGGACAATTCTATCCTGTTCGTAATACTAGGCAGGCAGTTAATTCTAATAGCCAGGCCTTCTCCATCATAAGACTCAATACTACGCAGTACTCTAGAAGTTTTATTCCAGCTGTTAACAAGTTGTGGAATGATCTTCCTAATCGGGTTGTTGAATCAGTAGAACTTCAAAAGTTCAAAGTTGGAGCAAATGCTTTTTTGTTGACCAGGCGGACATGAGTCTTTTTATAGTTTATATATGACATTTTTGTTGTTGACGTTGTTAATAGTTTACATATGATATATCTCTTTTGACATTACTTTTTTTAGAATGATTTATTGTTAATTTGTTCTCTTCAGTTATTTATTTCCTTATTTCCTTTCCTCACTGGGCTATTTTTCCCTATTGGAGCCCCTGGGCTTATAGCATCTTGCTTTTCCAATTAGGGTTGTAGCTTGGATAGTAATAATAATAATAATAATGATGATGCAGATTTGTTTACTACTACTCGTATATATCTCCATAATTTTCAAACAAAGATATTTGCATATGCATCATATGCCACATAAATAACCTATTTCTTCTGCTTCCACACTTCACTTCCATAAAGGGAGTGTGTGCACAATACTCTATTCATACATTTCTTGGCTTAAAATGGACACTTAATGTTTTCTTTCAATCTTATACAGGAATCTTTTTATTTACATGTTCTCATACTATCCAGAGTTTATAAAACATACAGATATAAATATAAATCTATAGCTTTGATTCTTTTAATCTATATATTATTATATATTGTCTTAGATGCCTGGTTTCATTTATTCTCATAACTTTACTCTTACTGACATCCACTTCCAACTCTCTCCTCTCAAACTCTTTCACTTGTCTCAGCAGTTTCTCTATATCATCTGAAATCAGTCTGTATAATCTTCAAACATCCGTCATTTTACAAAATCCTCACAACCCTTCTTATCCAACTATAACTCTTCTCTTTAGATTTGTGCAACAATCCTCTATAAAGATGTTAAACAGGACATATAACCCCTCAAAATCAGTTTTTCTCCCTTTTGCATCACTAGTCATTTATGTCACAGACAGCCTTTACACTTTGATTTTAAGCTTCTAACATAACCATTTCACAACTTGATCCACACTCAGTCCTCCTCCTCTAAACTCAAATTGTGTTTTCATTACCAGTATTTATGCCCTTGGTTTTACTTTCGGACTGAAAATCCTACCATACCGTACGCCTTCCTAGTTAAACTAAGCAAGTTATGGCCTAAGTTTTTAGTCTGGCCTATTGTCTTTATTCTTCAACAAAGGGTTAACTATTCTTATCGCTCATTCTTTTAGAAGCTTCCCCTCATTCAGACATACCTTAAACACCCTGGTCAGGCACTGAATTATATTTCCTCTACTGTACTATACTTCTTTCATATCTTCAACATTTTGCAATTCAGCAATAACACTGTACTGCTTTCTTATCAGGCTCAGTCTATTCTTTGTATCACTTATGTTAAATTTGATTTACTCATCGTCCTTTCTCTGTGTACATACTCTCTTTTAGAAACCCTTATTTTCTTTGAATTTTGTGTTAACCTTTTCCCTCCTATCACCTTCACCTTGACCATTGTATCCTCCTGTATTTCTGTACACGGTTTTCACTTTTGTCTTGCAACTGCACCTTAAATCATCTCTTTATTTTAGTAAACATATTGAATCCTTATTCCAACACCCACGGCTATGACCATATCCTGAAACTGGAAACATTTCATATGCTTCAATATTTATTCCTTTAACTTTCATCTAATTTTAATTTATTTTCCCCCTGATGTGCTTTCCTCCTTAACAAAATTACTTTTTTTGATTACACTTACAGATATACTTTCACTCCTCCAACTCCAACCTACATTTCAGGTTATCATAACTCTTACTTTAACTGAAAAAAAACATCCAACTATACTTTCAATCACCCCTCTTACCATTACATCCATACATGTGCTCTTTCCTCAGTTCAGAAATAAGTCATGATGTAAAACATTCTTTCTTGCTAGTATAGTTTTATTAGGTGCATTTGGAAACCATGCATTTCCTAATGCTAAACCTTTCTCCAAACCCTTTTCCATAACATTGAACATTTTCCTTTACTTTAAGAATCTTAGATTTTACCACAGTAATGTCTCTCTCCCCGTTTGCATTTGGTTCAGCTAACACTATCATCCTTTAATCTTCGCCACATTCCGAGAGGCACAGATTCAAACTTTTCCAAAATACTCCTCCACTCTTATTCATTCCAAATCTTCCCCCCCCCCCCCCTCCCCACCCACCAACTAACTATTGATATTTCCCTCCGAACTCCATTTTACAAATACAGTAATCAGATTAGTATATTTTCTATTCTTCCTCCCATGCTACACCGACCCAAGCCCACTCCTCTTATCTACCTCATAAACAATCATACTTTTTTCCTTCCCGTTCCTGAACGTATTACCCTTTCACCTTTGTGTAACGTGATGCCAAATTATCCAGTTATTCCAACTCAAACGAAGCAGGATTTATTCATTTTCTCTTTTTTGTACACATCTGCGCATATTCAATGCCACAAAATGCATTAATATTATCATTATTATTGGATACATGAAATGATTGATGCTAAGGATGTTTTTATCGAAAATTTCGCCTGAAAAAGATCTAAAAAGAAATTGCATCAATTTTTTTTTTTCTCTGACAAATTTTATTGCTGTTGCTATCAGAAAACTTAATCCGTTTTTTTTCTTTTACCAATCTAATTTTGAGCATCAGAATAAATATAATCGCTATGTGATCTATATAATGGTTTTGCCAGTACAGACATTGAAAAATATAATCACTCGTCGTGGCATTATTGTTTCGAAGCAGAACAAAGGTGTATTAGCTTGATTGCCAGCAGTCAGTTTCGGATCAATTAACATCAAAGCCATAAGGTCATAAGTGCCAACGCATAAAGTCATTGCTGTTGGCGTCGCTGTGAAGTCATTACTGCGTGTGCCATGCTGTCATGTGAATCACTATCTTTCATGAATAAAAGTATTTACTTTTTCATACTTTGATAACAATGAATACTTAGTGCAGTTGAATTTTTGAAGGCAACCCCAGTCTTTAGCTCGGTCTGCCGTATTTGCGAGAGTCAAGACATAGCCTTATTGACTGGAAACAAAACTTTGGTTATGAGAAGGGATAAAAAGTAAATCTTATATGATAAATTAATGGGAAAATATCTCTTTTTATGAAAGGTCATTTCCATAACACTGATGATAATAGATTATTTTAATGAAAGAGAGAGAGAGAGAGAGAGAGAGAGAGAGAGAGAGAGAGAGAGAGAGAGAGAGAGAGAGAGAGAGAGAGAGAGAGAGAGACAGAGTTAATAAATTAATTTTAAGTACTTTTATTCCAAATTATGAAATATAAGATATCTTGAAGTAATATCTGTCCAGAACAGGGTGTTCAGCTCTTTACTCTTCTTTTTATTGTAGCCATTTAAACGAAAAACTTTACTTCAGATAAGTTCTTATGATTACAGGGAAGTATTTTTACAGCGAGTGAATCTTTAGATAACGGAATTGTTCATCATCATTGTAAAAATGAAACACAGTATTATCACAGAAATTCCTACCTTTTCTTGGAGTCCGTTTTTATAGAAGCTATATGTAAATGTCAAATGAAATGTGATTAAAGCTTCTCACAAAAATTCACATCAACAATTTGGTTTCCATTGCAAAGATGATATGTTAACAAGAAACAAATAAGAAAGATTAATGGGCGCTTAGTAACCTATCTCACGATTAGATTAATGCTTATAGGATAAAGCTTGGATTCCTTACTTGACCAAAGATGAAGTTGTATTATGAAATTTGTATTAGGCTGCTTTGAACAGTTAACTCAAATCAGCGGTGAAGTTTAATGGCTATGGAAGATTACTTAACATTAACTCAAGTTGTTTCAACAACAACCAAAAATAATAGTTAAGGATTCGCGTTAGTATCTCTGGCCAATATTGATACGAATATATCAGATAAAAAAGCTGATCTGCAAAGGAGTACTTGATAAGACGTTAATTTGGAAATAAAACCTTAAAATGATAACGATTTAAAGAACTGGTACAATGGGAAAGTCTTTTCGGTAACACTTATTTATCCAGATATTAAGCAGATTTGGTCAGTAGGTTCTACCCGGTGTTCTCAATTGTAATATGCGGAATACTCATTTCCAAGAAATTAAATTATAGCTAGATAACTGCTAAACAAATGTGTGAAATTTTTAAAACTATACCAGGACATTAGGAAATTATAAAAAGAAAGCATGTTGTCTCAATATGGACGTTTTATAATCTAAATCTTTGTCAGTTTTTCCTAAAGTAAAGATAAATATTTTCTAAATATTTATGAAATATATATATATATATATATATATATATATATATATATATATATATATATATATATATATATATATATATATATATATATATTTACTGTATATATAATGTGTGTGTATACATAATTTTTCATTTATGCGATACTTTTCAAACCTAATCTGGCCCATTTTCCCAGGTCATTCCATGATAGATTCTCATTCTATTCAGTCAGTTATTTAGAGTGAAATGTGTTTTTAGTGAAATTTCACAAGTTGTAATTATCGATGTGATGCTCAAAGGCTACTATAAACATTCTGGAGTTCTTTATATTAGCTCTTAAACGAAGTTATTTTTTTTTCACTTGAGCAAACAGATAAGGAAGAACATCTCTTCACGTAAGCGATGAGACCACACCACACTAATTTCTTTTTCATGGACTATTAGGTGGAAGATAGGACTGCTGACCTTAAACACGAGTCAGGTTGGCATATTCACTGACCTTCAAAGCCTCCTTTGGCAGAAGGAACAAAAGTAGATTATGTCCAATGGGAGTTGAGGGTAGTTTTTGAAAAGAAGGGAACATTGAACGTTATATCCCCAGTTGAATTTGCGTGGATATTAACTGTAGGGACTTTGAAACATTGCGTTTTTTTGTATTTTTGGAGGTGATTTTAACCGAATTGACATTAGTTTTCGTTGCTAATGTTTGGTTAGCATATTACAGAAACACGTAAGAGGACATTTTCTTTGAGTGTGGATGAACGAAGTTGAGTGAAATTCTAGAAAGTTCAGTGTATCACACTTGTTTCACACTCGTGTATTGTAACGGTATTTTTTCCCTTCTTTTTATTGTATATTGCGCTTTACACCACTCTGTCAACAAAACTGTTTTGAGCCTGTTTTTTCTTGCATTGATCGGTTTGAATTTGTGTGACCTTCCTACATTGAAACTGTTGCATAAAAAGCTAACTGTCTGTTGAAATCAAGTTAATTGCATTCGCATAGTCTTTCAATCATCACCTAACTAACAATACGCATATTGGTGATCAGTGAAGTGTCCAATCCCTACCCCCTGCCCCCTCGCTACTGTGCCCTACTGTTTGAGGATGCCACCCAATAAACCTGCCTCTTCGGAACAGGCCCCCTCAATGAAACTACCGCCCTTCGCAAGTCGAGAAGCGTTTGTCTGGTTCCAGCATGCTGAAGTCCAGTTTTGCATCAAAGGTATGACTCGGTCAAGCACCAAAGCAGATTACATTCTCGCGGGGATCTCCAGAGACAAGTACCGGAAATCTCCAATTGGGTGTGCGAGGAAAGGGACACCCCAATAACTTACGACAACCTCAAATCATACCTATGAAGTGGTACTAGCCATCACCGGCTGCCAGCATAGCGAAACTTTTTTACCTCTTTACAACCTTTAGGGATCAAAAGGCTTCGCTCACCCTGAGAGAAATTACCATTATCGCTTGCCTGCAACACGCCACAGACGGTTCTCCTCGTTGAGTGAATCTACTTCATGCCCTTTGGGTATGGTGCCTACCCGAACCTGCATGTGTTGCCATCCCGGATGTTGATGTTTTTCCCATAAGGGACCTGATAGCCAAAGTAGACGCCCTTATGGACTGCCACTTCACCACTTTCCAGACCTCTATCAATGCTTCCGCTCCCGACAAAGTGGACAACTATTCAACATCGACCAAAGCTGACATGAATGAAGGAGGACATAGACACCCACCTCATGATGTGCCGGAGTGGCAACAAAGCCGCCCACCACACACATATACCACCCTTCACTTACCCCCAACCAACTATCTCTCCAGCCACTTACTGACCCCCATCAAATGCAGTTCTGCTACTACCACTCTAAAATTGCGGCTGTTGCGAAGTGCGAATGGTTTTCAGTAGCCAAAAGACGTGTAAGTAGCCTATCGCTTGCAGCGGTGGCTTCCCCTGTCACTAATCATGCAGGTACGGGTGTGATTTTTGGTAGACAAGAGTGCTTGTCGTTTCTTCTGCCAATACCACTCTCCAGAACACAACGTAGTTTGTGTAAGACGGCCAACATCCACATGGTAGCTACCAACAGATCTGCGGTACCCATCCACGGCTGAAACCCTCACATTATCTTTTGGAATATAATTGGAAGTTTCTCGTGGCTGATGTCGCATTGCCATTCCTCAGTGCGGACATCCTTTAACATTTCTAACATCTGGTTGATGTTCCTCACTATCGGTTGGTCAATTTGGATTCGTACTCCTCGACACCTCTCCAGCCTGTCCCCTATGATCTCACCCTCCACATCAGTGAACCCACGGATGCCTACGCCCAACTCCTCATGTCGTACCCGGGACTTTTCCGTTCAGAACTCCATCAAATGCACAAGGTTCCAGCTAAACACGGTATTTATCACCATATCAAAATAACGGGACCCCCGGTGTTTGCCAGATTCAGACATCTGATACCAGAACGTTTGGCAGCCACTAAACAAATGTTCACTGAAATGGGGAAAATTAACCTTTGCCAAAAGGTCTAAAACCCATGGTCGTCACCCTTACACATCATTCTGAAGAAAGATGGCCTACCACGTCCATGTGATTACAGACGCCTGAACATGCCGACAGAATCAGATAACTACCCCCTCTCAAACATCGCCGACATGATCTCCTGAAGGGGTATTATTAGGTGCACATGAACACAAAAGACATAGCCAAGACCATCATCACCAACCCTATCAGTAAATACACCTTCAATTACTCCTGTTTTGGCCTTTGTAATGCCTGGGCCACTTTTCAATGTCTCATCGATGGCATCTTAGTGGACTTCCCCTTCTGTGTATGTCATATGGACATCATACTTGTGATCTCTTCCTCCAAAGAGGAACAGCTCCGTCATCTACGCATTGTGCTCGACTGACTAAAACAGACTAGCCTTGTAGTCCGGTACAAGTGTACATTTGGCGCCAAGAAAGTATCATTCTTAGGGCACCACATCACTCCTGAAGGAGTCCACCCCCTTCTTAAGAAGGTAGCAGCAGCTCAGAACTTTCCCTCGTCCTCGATCATCAAAACACTGTAAGATTTCCTGGGCATAATCTACTATTATTACCGTTTCCTGCCAGCCATCGCCGCCACTCTTGTCCCCCTCTACACCTCCCTCAAGAGCATGCCAAAAGACCTGAAGTGGGGTCCCCTTCAAGAAGCGGCCTTCTGTAATGCAAAGAATGCCCTATCAACTGCTGCTGCTCTCACTTTTCCCATGCCACATGCACCTCTCCTCTCCATTCATGCCAGCAAAGTTGCTATTGGGGGAGTACTCAAGCAGGTGGTCAACAGCTCCCCTCTGTCCATTAGCCCTTTTCAGAAGAAAACTGTTCAAGGCAGTATCCGGCTTCTCCAGCTTCCACTGGGAATTGCTGGTGGTGCACTTGGCTGTCCATCACATCTGCCACTTCTTGGAAAGTACGCCCTTTGTCATTTGCACGGACCCCATGCCTCTTGTGCACGCCTTCACTCGACAATCCGACGCCTGGTCCGGCCGTCAACACCGACATCTCTCCGCCATGGCTGAATACAATTTTACCCTTCAGCATGTCCCTGGGAAAATGAATCCTGTTGATGATGCCCTGTCAAGAAACACATTGGCTGCCATTCACCTGTGATTGGATTGTAACGCCGTGACAGAGGCCCAACAAAAAGATCCAGAGTATCTAACATTTAAGACATCCTGCACATCCCTCCATTAGGACACCCCTCTCGACGACTCCAACACCACCCTCTTCTGTGACATCAGTAATGGTAGATCTAGACCATGGATTCCTTCTCCCATGCGCTGACAGGTGTTTGATTTCATTCACAGCCTTTCACATCCCTCGTGCCATTCTACTGCACATCTACTGAAGACAACGTTCATTTGGCATGGCATTACTAAGGATAATAAGGATTAGGTCCGCGCCTGTACTTAATGCCATACCTCAAAAGCACATCGATACATGGATGCAGGTGTGGCTACCTTTCCTCAACCTCAGCGGCAAGTTGCCCAAATTCACATCAATTTTAGGTCCCTTACCCACATCACAAGGACATCGTTACCTGTTTACTGCCATTGACCGCTCCACTCATTATCCTGAAGCCATTTCCATGGAAACTGCAACAAAATTTACTCCATGCTGCCAGACTTACACTCCCCCACCTAAGCAACACACACTGACAGATCTGCGTTGAGCAGTGTACGTTTTCCTGGGCAATGACACTAGCAAGCCACCATTAACGTCCTCTTACACGCCCCTTTATCCGTGTTCCATCGTGCCCCGAAAGTATTCCTACTCAGCATGCATGGCAAAGAAGACTGGGTCGCCATTGATCGCCTAAACCTGCATATCTCCTGCCAGATAATCCACCTATAGTACACCCCTCAAGAGCAGGGGACCCTATTTCACATATATGTCATTTTTAGGGGGGGGGGGGAGCCACGTACAGCATGTGTTTCACACTCGTACAATGTAACGGTATTTTTTTCTTTTCTTTTTATTGTATATTGCGCTCTACACCTCTCAGTCGACAAAACTGTTCGAGCCTTTTTTTTTTTTTTTGCATTGATCTGTTTGTAACCTTTTTACACTGAAACTCTTGCATAAAATGCTCGTTGTCTGTTGAAATAAAGTTAGTTGCATTTGCTTAATCTTTCATTTATCACCTAACTGACGATACGCACATCAGTAGCCAACCCTCCTAATTTAACCTAGAATGCAGTCTTTCTCGACCAAGTGTGAGGCGGTCTCTCCTGGAATTACAGCCCCCTCCAACCAGACCAGAGTAAAAGTTATGATTTCTCTTTTGTATCCTTCATAGTGTTTAACCATAAAGCCCTGTTATAGTTTAGCGAGAATTTTGCGTCAGAAATGAATATTGTATTTGTCAAAATCACACTGAAAACATTCTAAAATCACTATTTTACTTTATAATCTGAAAAAAAACTTCATCATGACAACTAATATTCCGTATCTCAGCTTTGGGATCAATGGATATCTTTCTTCCATTCTTGTAACACTTTTTCAAGAAAAACGCTCAAATCTTGATCAAAAATTCACTTTGATTATGAATTATTCTCAAGAATAAGTGAAACTCAAAATTAACAGGTGATTTTGTTTGATATTTAAAAATTGAAAAATTATTTATAATATATATATATATATATATATATATATATATATATATATATATATATATATATATATATATACATACTCGTATATATATATATGTATATATATATATATATATATATATATATATATATATATATATATATATATATATGTATATATATATATATATATATATATATATATATATATATATATATATATATATATATATATATATATATATATATATATATATATATATATATATATATATATATATACTATTTATGATGGTAGTAAGTTGGCCAAAGTACCAGCCACTCGTTTACCGCTAAAGAATTATTGTGTCCTTTGACTGACCAGATAGTACTACATTGGATCCTTCTCTGGCAAGACTCATTTTTCCCTTGTCTACACATAAACCAAATAGTTTGGCCTATTCTTTACAAATTCAGCTTTTTCCTCATACACCTGAGAACACTAAGGTAACCGAAAAACTGCTTTACTCAAAGAGTTAACTATTGCACTGAAATTTTTCATGGGCTACTTCCCATTGGAAAGGATAGAAGAGGCTCTTTACCTCTGGTAAGCAGCTCTCATGGGAGAAGGACATTCCAAAATCAAGCCATTGTTCTCTAGTCTTGGTAGTGCCATAGCCTCCGTACAATGGAATTCCACTCTCTTGCAGTCTATGCCATCCATTTTCCCATTTCCTTCTCTCCTTAATTGCCTATTTTCCTTGTTGGAACCCTTGGAGTTATAGCATCCTGCTTTAAGAACTAGGGTAGTAGCTTAGCTATTATTTATAATAATAATAATAATAATAATAATAATAATAATAATAATAATAATAATAATATGTGACTGTGTGTTGGCTGGTGTATATGCACACCTAATATATATATATATATATATATATATATATATATATATATATATATATATATATATATGTATATATATATATATATATATATATATATATATATATGTATATATATATATATATATATATATATATATATATATATATATATATATATATTAATTATCATCGCCTCCTACACCTATTGACGCAAAGATTTCGCCAGTCGTGTCCATCTTCAGCTTTTAATTCAATACTTCTACATTTATCATCTCCTACTTCACACTGCATAGTCCTCAGCGATGTAGGCCTTGGTCTTTCAACTCTTCTAGTGCCCTTTGTAGCCCAGTTAAACGTTTGGTGAATTAATATCTTTAGGGGAGTACGAATAGCATGACCCAACCATCTCCATCTACCCCTTGCCATCATCTCGTCCACATATGGCAATTGAGTAATCTCTCTTATATCCTGTCCTGCCATTTAACTCCCAATATTCTTCTGAGGGCTTTGTTCTCAAATCCTCAAAATCTGTTGGAGATTGTTTCATTGTTATACCACGACTCAGGCCCATACAGTAAACTGATATATATCCTGATTTTTATATGTAATCACAAGCGATTTGATTTCCATTTCCGAATTTTATTTAACGTAACTATTGTCGGATTTCTTGTTGTTTTTCAATCTTTCATTAAATTACAATGCTAAAGACCTTGTAATAGAGATCATAGTTTCTAGATATTTGAATGATTATACCCCATTAACCCTTTCTGATTCCTATGATGTTTCATCTTCCGTTGCATATTCCGTTCTCATCATCTCTTTCTTCTAAATATCTTGAGCCCAACTTCCTGTGATATTTCATGCATTCTGGTAAGCAAGCATTACGAATCCGGTGGTTTTCTGCTAATAAGTACAAAATCATCACAATACTCTAGGTCAGATAATTTCTTATTACCAATCCAGTCCAATCCTTCTCCACCATTTCCAACTTTTCTACGCATTGCAAAATCCTTTAGGAGGATAAACAGTATTGTTGACTACACATTCCCTTGGAGTAGTCCGCTGTTCACTTGAAATTCATTTGATAGGACTACACTAACACTTGCTATGCTCATGAACAAACTTAATCAAATTTACATATTTGAGAGGAATTCCATAATAACATAAGACTCTCCATAAAATTGGCCAGTGCACACTATCAAAGGCTTTTTCAGTCCACAAATGCCATCAAAAGTGAATTTCTATATTCTATGTAATGATATACATTATTTCTCAAAATGAAAATTTGGTCAGAATATCCCCTACTATTTCTAAATCCTGCTTGTTTCTCTCTCAGCTCTTCATCAATCTTTCTTTCCAGTATCTTTTCCTGACAACTGACATAAGAGTGATGCCTCTGTAATTATTTGTAACCAGTCAGGCCTCCTTTTTTTGCCATTTTCACTAACACTCCTAACACCCATTCATCAGGTTTTGCTTCTTCATGCCACTTTCTACAAAATATTCTTGTAAGTATTCTGGTGGGTCACATCATTTTCAGCCAGTATCATTTCAGTAGTTATTCCATTGTAACCAGGGGCTTTCCATCTCCATATTTTTTAAATGATAGCATTGAATTTAAACACACTGAATTCATTCATGGGCACATCAAGGTCTTAATCAACTTCAGGTATATCAATCAAATTGTTCCTTTCATATCTCCTATTCATGACCTCACTGAAGTGTTCCATCCAACGTTGCCTTTCTTCATCTTCTGTTGTTATAACGCACCCATCCCTCTTTTTATATGGGTATATACTTCTTCCTGGCCTCCATAGAGATTTCATTAATAATTCTATGACCAAGTCTTGCACCATAGCCACTCCCTAAATTGATAACTTTGTGAGCCTCGTCCGCTTTCCTGTCTAAATACGCTCTCCAGTCATTCCTGACTTTCCTTTTGACTTCACTGTCAATACTGGATTATTTAACATGCTCTACTTTGTCATTTTCATTACTTCCTCGAAAACATTCAACAATCAATATCAGTCTTGCCTTCTTTTCATAGTATCCCATGTATCATTTGATATCCAAGGCTTTCTCCTTGTAATTCCGTCCCAAAACTTCACTACCAACGGACTGAAATATGTTATTATTACACCATTCTTCATCTATTGTCTGCTCTTCATCTCTCAAAATTTCTAAGACTGTAAATTGATTTCTATTTTCAATTCCAAATCTTTCTCTGTGTTCATCTTCTAGAAGCTTGGTTGTATTAAACCTAGGTATTCTATCTACATTTCTGTTAGGTGCATCCCTTTTAATTTCACTGGCAATGAGGAGCTGGTGATCACTACCAATATCTGCACCTCTATAGCTTCTTACATTTCTGAGCATCCTCCTTCTCTGTTTATTAATGGCTATGTGACCTATTTCATTTCTGTAATTGCCACAAGTATATTTCTGGATAACCTTGTGGTGGAGAAAACAAAATCTTATAAAATATGCTCCATTTTCACTTCCAACTTTGCCAAGACTCTCAACACCCAACACATTATCTAAACCTGATTATTCCTTCCAACTTTAGCATTGAAGTCACCAATCACAATTTTCATAGCTCACTCTGGGCTCTCATCCATTACACTCTGCAGTTCTTCATAGTATTCATCTTTCTTTTCTCCAGGGGAATCATTTATTGGTGCATAGCAGAATATAATACTCATATTGCACTGTCTTGGTTTAAACTTTGCAAGTAACAATCCACTGTTTACAACACCACTCATTTAAAGCGTTTTCAGCCCTTGGTGTCATCATCATTTATATCTCTTCTCTTTCAACTCCATCTGTTCTTCCCGTATATTTATATGTATATATATATATATATATATATATATATATATATATATATATATATATATATATATATATATATATATATATATATATATATATATATATATATATATATATGTTTCACTCAGGGCCAATATATCTAAGCTATATTTCATAAATTCATTCTCCATGTGCTGTAACTTCCCAATGTGATTCACAGTTTTAGCATTACAATTACCAAATTTCATTTTTCTGTTTTTGAGTATTTATAAACCAGGATATTTTTAGCAACTTGCTACACCCGAGACTAGGGGCCATTCTGTTATATTGTCATTCCATTGACTGACTAAATTCATAGAGGATTCATTGCCTTGATTCATCAAAGGATAGCCAATTCTTTGTGATGCGCAGAGCCTATCCAACTAAGGCAAGTGACCCCTGCCGGTCTATACAAATTCCCGTAAGATCATCCGCCAGGCAGCAGAAGTAGAAGCTGTAGGGACAACTTGTCTCTCTCCTTAAACCCAATCCCCCAGCCTGCTACCAGTGACTTCTTCGAGATTTAGCGGGGCATTTCCTACCCACCCAAAGTTCTCGATACTCCTCATGGTTGCTTATCCACATATATAACTGTTGGCAAACATCAATGCCGAAGATATATCACCTGGCACGGTATATCATTGGAAAGAGAAAGTATTAATGAGGTAGAATCATTTAAATATTTAGGATCTAAGATTTTTAATGCAGGATATTCAGAATAGAAGTTTATTGGAAGATTGAAAAAATCAAATCAGACAATGGCTAGGTTGAGCAATAATTTGAAGTCAAATCACCTGAAATTATATATAAAAATCAGGTTATTTATCAGTTTAGGGAGATCAGTGTTACTGTATGGACATGAGTCGTGGTATGACATTGAAACAATATCCAACAGATTTTGTAGAATTGAGGACAAAACCCTCAGATGAATATTGAGAGTTAATTGGCAGGATAGGATTATAAATAAGACTATAAGAGCGATTACCCGAGTGCCGTATGTTGATATCATGGTAAGGGATAGATGGAGATGGTTTAGGCATGCTCTTTGCATTCCCCAAGAGAGATTAGTTCACCAAACATTTAACTAGGCATGAAGTCGGAGATGGTGAATATAGAAGTACTGATTTAAAGGCTTAAGATAGAGACGACTGGCAAAATTAACTGAGGCCCTTTGCGTCAATAGATGTAGGAGATGATGATGAGGATGTATTCATCATATCTTTTAATCATGTTTACAGCGCATGGCCCCTAGAATGAGTTGAAAGCAACTCACTTGCTGTGATAGCAGATGGTGCTATCATTTTGCAACTAGGTGGACTGGCAGGTGCTAGACCTGGAACAATCCACGACATACTACAGATGAACTAAATGCTGTACCACTCAAGATTTAATTGCACCATCAAAATATGAGTAAAGACACGCAGACACACACACACACACACACACACACACACACACACACACATATATATATATATATATATATATATATATATATATATATATATATATATATATATATACTGTATATATATATATAGATAGATAGATATATATATATATATATATATATATATATATATATATATATATATATATATATATATATATATATATATGTGTGTGTGTGTGTGTGTGTGTGCGTGCGTGTTTATGTACGTATAAGTGTTTCAGTGATATATCTAATTTTGTTGCTTATGAGTTACATTGAAGATAACCTTTGAGAAATAGCTTTACTAGAAACCTCTCCGCAAAGGAACGGATTTAAAAAAAACAGATGAGCAGTTTATAAAGGACAGGCTTATTGTACCTACCTGTAGGTCATTGGAATTTCATTAAACGAGCGCTCTAATGGAAAGGAAAAAAGGTTCACGATCGAGAGAAGAGGGGGAAAACAACCAGCCAAAAAAGATGGAAAAGACTTGTTCAGAATCTTCCAAGCGTCAGACGGAAATCAAGAGGAACAGTCTTCCCTCCGGGGAACAGTTCCCTTCTGACGATCTATTGACACGAAGACAAATCTACAGTCGCTTCTCGCTTGACGACTCAAGATGAAGTAGGGAGGAAACCCTCCATCAGTAGATTCCTTTCTCGGCACCAAACCTTTTTATTTTGGCCATTTCTTGCTTCCTTTCACTCTTTTTTACGCACATTTTCGGATTCAATAGAACATATTATTTTGTTCCTTTTAGTTTTGATACTGTGGTAATGGGTTTGTTTACTAAATCAACAAAACATTTATATCCTCATCTTCCATTCCATAGTATATGGCTAATTTAATTTAACGTTTTTTTCTCACTTGTTCTTTTTGCTCAATGTACATGTAGCCTACTTAAGTATTCATAAATACTCTAAAATGTTGGTAAAAGGATTTTTCCTAAAAAATACGATAAAAAAAATGGATACCTTTAATGATTTCACGCTATGTTGGCAAGTAATTTACCCAATACCCGCATGAGCCATGAATCGATGAGGAGAATAACCTTACGATGAGAAATAATAATTTAGTCACGCTTTTACTCTGCGGAATTAATTAATTTAGGCTGGTTCTATCATAAATCATTTTCTTACAATAATTGAAAAATATATTTCTCTATCTCTGCTTCAATGTTTCTTGTTGCCGTTAACTGATTTTAATGTGGTTTTTAATACTAAAGCAACAAGATTGTCTAACTTTTTATATATGAAATAATACTCGAGTTTTGGGATATATGGTGTCACTATTTATTACAAATCATAAAGATTATTAGGTTACTTAGAAGACTGATAGCACTGAAATGCATACACTCACACACACACACACACACACATATATATATATATATATATATATATATATATATATATATATATATATATATATATATATATGTGTGTGTGTGTGTGTGTGTATATGTATATATATATATATATATATATATATATATATATATATATATATACATATATATATATATATATATATATATATATATATGTATATATATATATATATATATATATATATATATATATATATATATATATATATATATATATATATATATATATAGTGTGTGTGTGTGTTTGTGCAAACCAACAGCAATACGTGATGCTCAGATGCAATAAACCGGAAAACGAAAATTAAAATACTAAGTAAATCCTGACCGATTTCGTCTTCCATTCAAGACTTCGTCTAGTGGATTAATGCACTGATAGAGATGTTTATATTATATATTGAAGACTAATTGTATATGCATATTCACAATGATTTGTTGAGCGAAACATCAGTTTGCCAAATCGTTTACATGCTTTATTGTACAAATGTATGTGTGTTTGTTCGTAATCTCACTGTACCATATATAACATCAAAATCTCTAACAATGTATTTGTCCTTTAGATTTTAATGAAGCCTTATACAATAGACGAAACCGGGCAGGATTCACGTAAGTTTTTCAATTTTTCCCTTGGTTTGATTATGTATATATATATATATATATATATATATATATATATATATATATATATATATATATATATATATATATATATATCATTCTCAGTGGGGATACCTTAACGTGGTGGAAGGGTTTGCGTATCACCATGATCAACGAAGCTGTACTCGTTAGAACCACTCGTACTACGTTAGTTTGCTGTTTGCGAACAGACAAAAATCTCCCACCATCACCAATCTGCATATGAATTAACATGTCTGAATCCTTTGCCCTGCAGTGAACTAGAAACGGCTGCAAATGCCTCAATCATGTCAATTCATATCTGGGGTTTGGCCAGTTTTCATTGCCACGCTGGGTAGTGGGAATTGGTGATGGTAGGAGATTTTCGTCTGATCCTTGACTGAAAACCAACCTAATACTTATATTTATTATAAACACACTTGTAACGATATATCCACTTACTTTTGGACTTACATGTATATATATATATATATATATATATATATATATATATATATATATATATATATATATATATATATATATATATATACTGTGTATATATATATATATTGTATATATACGTATATATATATATATATATATATATATATATATATATATACACTGTGTATATATACTGTATATATACAGTATATATATACACAGTATATATATATATATATATATATATATATATATATATATATATATATATATATATATATACATATACAGTATATATATATATGTGTGTGTGTGTGTGTGTGTGTGTACGGGGTAGCCCAAAAGTTGGTGGATATATTATTACAAATATGTTCATTATAAATATGTTATTTGTGCTATATTATTGATGATTTTATAATTACAATTATTTAGATTTAATCTGTTTTCTTTTCAGATAATTCAGAGAACCCATAATGGCAAATACTTTAAAGAATGATGAAAGAAAATCAGTATTAAAAGAGTATTGGAAATCTTAAAATGCTGAAACCTTTAGAAGAGTTGGCCTTAAACATTTAGTACTCAAGTCCTAAAAGGACAAATCATTTACCGTATTCGTGACAAATTCGATCCTTAATGCTCAAAAAGCCGGTCGACCCAAAACACTTTGTACAAATGATAATAGGTAACTTGTTGCCGAAACACTTGTATAGAGTCCGAAAAAGTCCACCAGAAGAGCCTTTTTGGAACTGTGCATTTCACAAGCTTCTATCATTCGAATCTTGAAATCTATGGGGTTGAAAGCCTTTCGTGCAAAGGTAATTCATGGCAAATTGGAGAATGATCCAGACAGGGGTTATTTTTAGATAACATTATGTGGAGTGAGGAAGTTTCTTTCAAATTATCCGGTCGTTTTAACAGATATTATTGCGTTTACTGGCGTAGGTAGAAAATGCATTTAACATTAGAGCAACTAAATCAGTCACAGGAGATAAGTATCAGTGAATTTTAATAAATCAAGTTGTTCCCCAGGTATAGCAACAGCCTAATTCACATGACTTTTATTTCCAACAAGATGGGCCCCTCCATATTATTGAAGAGCAGACCGTATCTTGATCAAACATTTCCTGAGAAATGGATTGGCCGAAGAAGTCCAGTTGATTGGTTGACCTGTTCACCATACTTTTGGGGAGTACTCTATGACAAACTTTATAGGCAAAAACCATGAAGTGTCGATGATTTGAAAAATTACATAAGAGATGTATTTCCAGAAATTAAAACCCAAAGAGACCTGTGCAGAAATTTTTTGGTAGCTTTACGTTTATAATTTGGTTCACAAAAAAAATTTAAGCGATTTTTGTATTACTGCTCACAGTAGAATTTAATTGTCAGTGAAATAATTGTGTTAGTTTATATAATTGTATGTATATGTAATCTCAAAATAATTGTAATCCTTTACTGTCACATACTTTTGGACCACCCTGAATATATTTATGTATATACATGCATATATAGTTAAATATAAATTATATATATATACATATATACATTTACATATAAATATATATATATATATATATAGAGAGAGAGAGAGAGAGAGAGAGAGAGAGAGAGAGAGAGAGAGAGAGAGAGAGAGAGAGTTAGATATACACACACACACACGCACACACACACATATATATATATATATATATATATATATATATATATATATATATATATATATATATATATATATATATATATATATATATATATATATATATATATATATATATATATATATACAGTATATAAGTATATATATACATACATACATACATACATACATACATATCCCTTTGTGATTGGGATACCTTGACGCGGTGAAAGATTTTTGTGCATCATAAAAAAGCAGCAATGCTGTACTAGTCAGGGCCACACATACTAGGTTGGTTTGCAGTGAGGTATCAGACAATTCCCACACCATCACCAATCCGCAATGGCCAGTGTGGTGGTGAAAAGTGGTCAAACCCCAGACATGAATAATGACATGAAGGAGGCCTTTGTTCTGCAGTGGACTAGAAACGCCTCCATTTGTCGTTGTTGTATGTGTGTATATATATATGTATGTATATATATATATATATATATATATATATATATATATATATATATATATATATATATATATATATATATATATATATATATATATATATAATGTGCATATATAATTACATATATATATGTGTATATATATATATATTTTTGGGCTCAAGCCATGTCGTCCTGATGGAAGTTCCTATAGGGTAGCTTCCTAGGGTATATTACAACTACGGCGATATTCCCAGAGAATTTACCTTAAGGTACCAGAATTCTAACTCCTGGAGCGAGTATCCCTCGTGAAAGGGATATCGCGACATATCAGAGGACGTATTCTAGACACGCCACATGGCAATCTACATCCTGGACAGAGATTTCGTCTCGTAGGAGGTGATTGGCGAGATACGAATTCGGGAAAGAAAAAGGGGAGCCGCTCCCAAGGCTTCCCTATCCTCCGATTCGTATGCGTGCCTGGCGCCAATCCTGGCGCCATCTGCATTCCTTTTTGCGTAGCTTAACAACTTGGTGTTTTTTCCTGTTTTTCTCGCAAATCTTGGATTTATTCTACTTTTCATGGCTTCTCCGTCTTCGTTGGCCTCTGATAAGTTGAGTATAATGTCTTTTATGTATAAATGTAGGCTCTTGGTAAAATTTTGAGTGATTAATAGGATTAATCTTTGATACAAGAGCCGTAGCCTACCAGAGGCGTCCTGGACGCTGTCGCTCGCTAGGTATAAATTAGTTAGTCAGAGCGACATTCCTGGTTGTTTTGCTTTAATAAATTTTAGCTATTTAGCATTACATAGGATTTCCTTTCGTGCTTAGTATTATTTGGCGAAGTATTCGCCATTCTGGCCTACGCTAGGCCATGTAGCCTAGTCGTTTGGTCCTAGTACTTCATGCATGATTATGGTTTTTCTGAGTGTAATTAAAATTTTATTGAAGCTTTAGGCTATATTTTATACATTTTAGACTGTGTGGAATATTTCCAAGATAGTATACGAGTGAGTTTCGGTGATTTAGGTAATCAATTCTCTTGGTGCCTAAGCTAGTTGCTTATGGAGCCTTAGTATACTTTACCATACTCCCCGGTTGCTTTCTTTTCTTCGGAGAAGGTATGCAATCCCTTTCCCTCTGTTTAAGCCTTGGGCTTATCCCTAAGTGGTTTTTTCCGAATTTATTTTCGATAAAACTATACTGGGGTGTTACTGTACCTTCCTGTTCCTGTAGTATGGTTCAAGAGGGACAGAACAACAGAGTTTTTTAGTCTGAGTCTGTGTTGTCTGGCTTGGGGCTGAGTCCCCCTCGCTGACCTGACACAGACAAAGGGAGCTTAGCTCCCTTAGGTCACTACCGAAGGTTTCTGTGGATATGATTCCTTCTTTTGTGATCTACCAGACTAGTCCTTGTTGCTGTTCTCGGGGGAGGATAAGTTCTTTCCCTGGGAGTAGCAACGCCTTCCTTGCTTTGGTGCTCTGGGAGCTGGCAAGTATTGCTGGCCTTCCCCCTTAGATCTCCCTTAGGCTAAGATAAGTTTCTTGGCTGCGGGTGATCTGTCACTAAAGCAAGGTTGGCAGGACCCTCTTGTCCCTTCCCCCTCTTTCTCCGTAATGGCCGAGCCATTACTGTACTGTACGTCGTTCTACATCTGGACCTAGTATAGGTTAGGATGTGGAATTGACTCAGCCCCTTGCCGGCCGGCAGAGCTGCTGGCCGGCAAGGGTCTTATGTTTTCGAGTGCTGCCCGGACCTCTCTTGGTCCCTCATCCATGCCTGCCTGTAGAGCCAGACGGCATTGGTCAGGAAGCCTGAATTAGTTTCTCCCCTTCCTTATATGCACTCTTTCGGTTGCCGGGCTTGGAGGTTGTGTACACTCTTATCCCGGCATCCATTCTATTTTTCTTCTAGTGCTGTACCTGACCCGGCTGCCGGCCTATGAGGCCGGCAGCCGGGCAGGTGTAGTCCTCTGGTTCTTTTGCTGCCGGCTGGCATCGGTCTTGTACCTTTGCCGGCCGGCTTATGTCAGCCCTTGTCTGCCGGTCACCAAGAGTGTGGCCGGCAGCTGGGTACTACCTTGTGTAGTTGCTGGCCGGCAGCCATTGCCGGCCAACATTGGCTGTTACCGGCCGGCAGTTGCTGCCGACCGGCACATGCATTTGAACCAGAGTGCTGCCGCCTTATAGCTGTTGAGTAGTATACTTTAAAGCTAGTTGTGGTGTGTGCCGGCCGGCAAAGGCAGGCCGGCACACATCCCCCTATACTGTACTAGTATTCTTCAGTATAACATATACAGTAAGAAGAAAACTATGGTAAGGGTTTTGGTACAGCACTGTGTCTTCTAACACTATTGTGTTTTCTTGCACATCCCTTTGCTGTTGCCCTACAGATAGGAAGCTGAGTTCTTTCCTGTCTATTATCCAGGATTTTAAAATCATTGCTTAGGTGTGAGCTCCACCTGTTTCCTCTGGAAACCTTGCATTGGTTACTCTAGAAGAGATAAACCATTTTGATTTTATTAGATGGAAGGCTGCAACAATGGGTTGTGAGGGAAACACAAGTGTGTGTCTTTCCTTTCTGAATTGTTATGCTATACTATGCATATCCAGTGATACATAGTTCACTTGATACTCATGGAAATTTCTTCTCTTTACAGAAGGACACTCCGAAGTGGGGAAGTGCTTTCTGCAACGTCAGCAGCAAGAACATCTGCGGACATGAGTTTTGTAGGAGACACGCAGCATACGCTGTCTCCAAGGATGATCTCCGGTATTGGGACCCTCAGGTATGTACTGTGTGCACTAACCTGATTACTGAGACCTTTAATTCCCCTAGGACAGAGGAATCAAGGGATATAGCTAGGAAGAAGCTTCGTACCTGGGTAAGGGGCTTCCAAAAGAACACTTCTGGCCCTTATCTTCCAAGTGAGAAGATGAGGGCGTATCCTTTCCCTAAGGCATCAGCTGATGCAGTGATTCCCCAGCCTCAAGAGGAGATCCCCTAAGTTCAGATCCAGGTGGATGCTGAAGTCGCGGTCGCGATGCAAGACATCCAGTTAGATGACAGGATGTCTGATGTGGACGGGTGTCAGGAGGAAGACCTCCTGGCAGAAGCCCAGGATAAAGTTCAAGCCCCAGACGTTGTAGAGGTAGACGTCGACGAGGTGTCGGCTACTCCGGTTCAGATTCCGGAACCTATTCCCTCTACATCGGCCGGTCTCCCAGTAGAGCTGGGACAGGCCCTCTCTTCTATTGTTGGAATGATCCAACAAATGCAGAAGGAGAATCAGGAGAAGGCGGCTGCAATGGAACTGCGAATGCAGTGCCTTGCAGAATCACATGGGCCCCAGAAAAAGCTCAATGTGGAAGACCTTCCCTTGTGCTCAGATGCTAACCCATGGAGGTATGCTGAGCGCATGCCGATGACGACTGGAAAGATCGTCATCTCGGATAAGCTGGGCTCAGTTCCCCTGGAGGAGGTGGAATTCTGGCCCAGCAAGGCATCATATCCGGACTGTTATGTCCGGCTGAGGAAGGAACCAGCTTCAAAGGAGGAGACAGAGCCGAAGGAGGTCATAGTGATGGACCATGCTAAGGCTCAAGTTCTACTTTCATCCTCGATGAAAGAGAGGGGCTTCTCTAACTCAAAGGTAGCCGCATTGAATAGGAAGCTCCCTTCCTTTGTGTCCTCGCCTACTAGAGCCTTCCCCTTTTTACAGAAAGGGTTTCTGGCTGTACTAAAAGCAGTCGAGGCCGGCAAGTCTTGCCCCTCCCTAGAGGAGTGTAAACCCTTGTCTCTGGCCCTGCCTATGGACCACAAAGACTGGAAGGACGTCCATCTTACGTTCTCAGTTGGAAAGTTGGAGGCTGATATTGCCGGACGTCAGTTCGGCAAGGACCTCCCTAAGCTGTGTGACTTTCTTTTGCGAAGTGAGTTCGATACAAAAGAAAGACTGACTGCCTCAATGTCTCTTCAGACTACTCTCGAGACGATGGCAAGTGACCCCAAGGTCCATGAAATGTTCATGGTAGTGGCCAAGTCTCATCTGGCCACAGTGAAGAAGGACCTTTATGGCTTCGTCAAGGCAAGGAGAGCTTGTAGGGAGTTCGTGTTTACCTCGGCTACGGTGAGGCACAAGCCAAAGAAACTAATCTCCTCCAACATTTGGGGAAAAGACCTTTTCCCTACCGACTTGGTCAAAGAAGTTGTTGATAAGGCCGCCTTGGAGAATAGAAACCTTCTCCAGAAGTGGGGCCTGGCTATCAAAAGAAAGTCTTCCCCGGATGAGGGTCCTCAACCAAAGAGGAAGACTATGAGGACTAGGCTACCGTCTCGGCCAGCCAAGCCTCTTAGACAGCAACTGCAATTGCCATTGCCCCCAGTGCCCCAGATCGTGGCACAAACCCCGACCACTTTTCAGTGGGTACCCTAGGCCGTGTCGACACAGTCCACGGCATTCACCCCAGCGTTCGAAGGGCAGTCTACTTCCTTTCGAGCAAAGCCTAGAGGAGCAGCCAGAGGCTCGTCTAGACGCCCCTCAAGGGGAAGGGGATTCAGGGGTGGTCGTGGTCAGGAAGGCAAGACCTCAGGACGGCAGTCCAAGTGAGGTGATACCGGTAGGAGGGAGACTTCTGAAATTTCGGGATCGGTGGACCTTCGATCCCTGGGCCCACAGCCTACTCAAGAATGGACTGGGCGGGAGCTGGTACAGCATTCCACACCCGTGCCTTCGGTTTTTCCAACACTCCACCCCCGTTATGGAGGAGTACATTCAAGAACTGTTGGAGAAAAAAGGTGATCCGAAGGGTGAAGCCCATCAATTTCTAAGGGAGGCTGTTTTGTGTTCCCAAGAAAGACTCGGAAAAGCTCAGAGTCATTCTGGACTTGTCGCCACTCAACAAGTTCATAGTGAATTGCAAATTCAAAATGCTAACACTGCAACACATAAGGACCTTACTGCCCAAGAGGGCATATTCCGTCTCTATAGACTTGTCAGACGCCTATTGGCACATTCCAATTAGCCATCGACTCTCCCCCTACCTAGGGTTCAGGCTACAACGAAGACTATACGCCTTCGGAGCCATGCCATTCGTGCTAAACATAGCCCCATGGATTTTTACGAAGCTTGCGAGCGTAGCTCTCAAACAATTACGCCTAAAGGGAATTCAGGTAGTAGCCTACCTGGACGACTGGTTGGTGTGGGCAGCATCCGAGACAGAATGCTTGCAAGCTTCCAGTCAAGTGATCCAGTTCCTAGAGTACCTAGGCTTCAAGATCAACAGAAAAAGTCTCGACTTTCTCCATCTCAAAAGTTCTAGTGGCTGGGAATCCACTGGGACCTTTTGTCACACCCGTTTCTCCACCCCGGCGAAGAAAAGGAAGGAGATAGCGGGTTCTGTCAAGAGACTTCTAGATTCCTAAAGGATATCAAGACGCGAGCAGGAGAGGGTACTGTGCTCTCTCCAGTTTGCTTCGGTGACAGACCCAGTGCTAAGAGCACAGCTAAAGGATGCAATCGGAGTTTGGAGAAGTTATGCATCAAACGCGCAAAGAGATCTGAGAAGACCAGCCGCTTCGGCTAAGTACTCTTCTCAGGCCTTGGTCCCAAGCCAGACATCTAAAGAAGTCGGTTCTTCTTCAGCCACCTCCCCCGTCGGTGACGATTCACTCAGACGCCTCGAAGGAGGGATGGGGAGGTCACTCTCATCGGAAAAAAGTCCAGGGGACTTGGTCCAAGCTATTCAAGACCTTTCACATAAAACTTTCTAGAAGCTAGGGCAGTGCTCCTTGCCTTAAAGAAAGTCTCCCCGTGTCACTCGATCCACATAAGGTTGGTGATAGACAGTGAGGTAGTTGTGAGATACTTGAATCGACAAGGATCGAGGTCACCACCTCTCAACCAGGTGATGTTGGCCATCTTCCGATTGGCGGAAAAGAAGAAGTGGTACCTGTCGGCAGTTCACCTTCAAGGAGTCCGCAATGTGACAGCGGACGCTCTATCCAGGTTCACACCGATAGAGTCGGAATGGTCCTTAGACGCAGGATCATTCTCCTTCATTCTGAATCAGTCCCAGAACTGCAGATAGACCTCTTTGCGACGAAAGACAACAAGAAGTTGCCCCTGTACGTGCCCCGTACGAGGACCCCTTAGCGGAAGCAGTGGACGCAATGTCCCTTGACTGGAACAGATGGTCCAAGATTTATCTGTTCCCTCCTCACAACCTTCTGTTGAGGGTCCTCAACAAACTGAGATCCTTCAAGGGGTAGCGGCAATAGTGGCCCACAAGTGGCCGAACAGCGTGTGGTTCCTCCTGGCATTGGAACTGTAGCTGAAGTTTGTACCACTACCAGATCCAGTTCTGACCCAGCGAGTCCAGAAGTCAACTGTCTGCGCTTCATTACAGAAAACCCGGACCCTGCAGCTCATGATTTTCTCTCCCTAGCGGAGAGAAAGCGTTTCGGGATTTCGAAAGCCAGTATAGACTTCCTTGAGGAATATACAGTAAGTGCAAATCTACTAGAAGGCAATATGAGTCATCTTGGAGAAAATGGGTGGCCTTATGTCAAGGCGAAGAATCCGCAGGATATCTTGACAGACTTCTGCTTATCTTTCTTCTCCACCTCCATGGTCAAGGATTGGCAGCAAACACGATTTCAGCGTGTAAGTCTGCTTTGACAAGACCCATTCTATATGCCTTCCAGGTCGACCTAGGTAACGAGATCTTTAATAAAGTCCCGAAAGCCTGTGCTAGGCTCAGACCTTCAGCACCTCCAAAGCCCATTTCATGGTCTTTAGACAAGTTCTTCATTTCGCTTCTCTGTTGAGCAATGAAGAGTGTGCGTTAAAGGATTTGACACAAAAAGTTATTTTCCTATTTTGCACTCGCGTCTGGGGCCAGGGTTAGTGAGATTGTAGCCTCTCGAGAGAGGCAGGTCGTGTTCAGTTCCTGGATGGGGGAGAACTGAACCTGTTTCTGGATCCTACATTTCTCGCCAAGAATGAGTTACCCACCAACAGGTGGGGTCCCTGGAGAATCTGCCCTCTGAAAGAAGATGCATCTCTATGTCCAGTAGAATGCCTAAAGGTCTATCTTCATAGAACTTCAGACTTCAAGGGTGGTCAACTATTCAGGGGAGAAACATCAGGCTCAAATTTATCTCTGAATCAACTCAGAGCGAAAATCACATATTTTATTCGCAGAGCGGATCCTGACTATACACCCGCAGGTCACGATCCGAGGAAAGTTGCCTCATCCTTAAATTTCTTTAATTGTATGGATTTTGAACATTTCCGTTCATACACTGGCTGGAAGTCTTCCAGAGTGTTCTTTCGCCACTATGCGAAGCAAGTAGAGGAACTAAAAGAGATCTGTGGTAGCAGTGGGTTGCGGTGTTAACCCTACTGTTTAACTCTGCGAGGAACAGTGGTCTTAATTGGAACGATTAATTCCAGGGTGAGTGTGTAGTTACATACCGTACTACAAACTAAGTGAGGGCACTGTGTTGCCCATGCAGACTGTTCCATTTCTGAAGGTGAACCTAGCATAAGTGCAGACATGTGTGCCGAGCGTTTCTAACGCTAATGTCATTGATTTGTAATACAGGCTTTTATGACTTTGATACCTCGGTATCTTAAAAGTGGCATCTAATGTTTTTTCTTTCAGACAAACAAGCTCTGTTTACTATCATACTTATGCTTAAAGTTTTGGGTTATCCTCTTCTTATGTATATATATATATATAATTGTGGTTAACCTGTCTATTTATTGCCTGTCATTAATCTGGTTCTTGAGAACCTTGCATCTCCTTCACCTGTGTCAATTTATTGGTATAATTGAGCATTCATTCTATGTACCTTATCTGGGATAATTCTAATAGAATTGTTCCTTTATGCAAGCTATGTTGCATTGGTTTTCCTCCTATGCGGATATAAAACCTTTGTCCAATACAAGTATTGTGCGGAGAACTGGTCGATATTTCATATTGACGCAGTGGTTCTTTACAAACTATGCTTTACTTAATATAGGGCGAGACCACTATATTAGCTTGCCTGGTATTCATACATAGGTATATGTACTCTTCGAGACTTTTCCAGAGTCTAGTAGGACTCTTCCCTGTAGGGGGCAGGAAGCTCTAACATAGTTTATAGGTAGTTGAAAAGATGTATAACGGTAACATCTTAGGTCTCTAGGTCTAGTCGACCGGGAAAAAATTACCTCCGGGGAGTACGGCACGTTCTGAGAATTCACAGATACAGTAATGCTCTGGTACACTTCCATCAGGACGACATGGCTTAAGCCCAAAAAACGGATTTTGGCGAAGCGAAAAATCTATTTTTGGGTGAGATGGCCATGTCGTCCTGATGGACCCGCCCTTGCCTTTCCAAGAAAAGGCTGTAGGACCCCTCCCTACATACAGTATCTGTAGCACCTCGTGTACGCTACAAGGAATACAGATGGTGCCAGGATTGGCGCCAGGCACGCATACGAATCGGAGGATAGGGAAGCCTTGGGAGCGGCTCCCCTTTTTCTTTCCCGAATTCGTATCTCGCCAATCACCTCCTACGAGACGAAATCTCTGTCCAGGATGTAGATTGCCATGTGGCGTGTCTAGAATACGTCCTCTGATATGTCGCGATATCCCTTTCACGAGGGATACTTGCTCCAGGAGTTAGAATTCTGGTACCTTAAGGTAAATTCTCTGGGAATATCGCCGTAGTTGTAATATACCCTAGGAAGCTACCCTATAGGAACTTCCATCAGGACGACATGTCCATCTCACCCAAAAATAGATTTTTCGCTTCGCTCAAAATCCGTTATATATATATATATATATATATATATATATATATATATATATATATATATATATATATATATATATATATATATATATATATATATGTATGTATGTATATGTGTGTGTGGGGGGAATTCCTTTTGAGAAAGGAGTTAGACCGGGAGACTTTATCCTTTCTAAATTATTCACAGCATTTACTGTAGATAGGGAAAATGTAGGAATTATTATTAATGGGAAATACCCTAACAACATAAGCTTTACAGATGACATAGTTGGGTTAAGTGAATCATAGGAGGAACTACAGAAGATGATAGAACATTTGAATAGAGAAAGCAGAAATGTAGGACTGAAAATGAATATGAGAAAACTAAAATAAGGTTAAATGAAAAGGCAGAGACATCATATAAGTGTTATGGGCGAACATCTAGAGATTGTTAATGAAAATACGTATTTAGGACAGACAGGGAGTATTTCCCCTGAAACGAGACCGAAATTGAAAGAAGGATAAGCATAGAATTTGGAGCTTTTGGTAGACAAAATAAGGTTATGAAAAGTAAAATACCACTTTCTCAAAATTGAAAAGTATTCAATCAGATAGTCTTACCAGTGTTGACTTATGAGTCAGAAACTTGGAGCCTTACTAAAGCCATAGAACATAAGCTAGTTACAAGTCAAAGAGCTATGTAAAGAATAATGATGGGAATAACACTAAGAGACAGAAAAAGAGCAACATGGATAAGAGAGCAAACTAAATTAGAGGATATTCTAGCAATATGTAATAAAAAGAAATGTACATGGGCAGGACATGTAATGAGAATGATAGATAATACAGAGACAGTAAGAATAACAGATTGGATCCCCAGAGATTGCAAAACGAAGTATGGGAAGAAGAGAAGATTGTGAATTGACGAAGTAAGAAAGTTTGCGCGTGTGTACTGGCACAGACGCAAGTGGAAGTGCATGTGTGAGGCATTTGTTCTGCAGTGGACTGGTAATGACTGATCATGTTAATGACGATTATATATTTATGTTTGTATGATTTATAAAATGAATAGTGGAAAATTCAATACATACAAGCTATCATTACTGCAGTAAGGAAAATACAATTAGTTTTTGTCTTATTGATTAGAATATGACGCTGGGATACTTGATTTTCCAATTTAGCTCTTGGTAAAAATAGAAAATCATCGTTTATTGTTAATGGTGAGTATATACCTGATTTAATATTATTTTCCTTTGGCTATAATTGACCGATTAATTTTTACAAATAAATTTTTGCCTTCGGTGAAAAACTCGAATATCGGGAGTATTAATGGTAACAGAAAGCTAGTGAATGAATTTGATGCCAATCACTTGTTTCTTTTTATTTCTGAAAATTGTGTTTTAATGACGTGTGTTTCAGTTTTTTCACATATTTCTCGGCCGGAATTCCAACTGGTTTATTTTCTAGGGCTTATTAGTTCATCATGGAATATGATGCTGTATATCTTTGGAAGGAATCTCTTCCATCACATAACGCTAATATACTTAGGTTAATAACACCATTGTTCATTGTTAAAACTTTTCGTTAATGTTCTATTCCTTATTTTCGTATTCATTTTTGTACTTTTCTAACCATTTGAGTTTTATTTGTGCACTAGAGTAGAATTTCTTATTTCTGCAAGATGTGTTAAATTGTTTGTGTAGTATGAGAATACACCCAGAGTTGGTTGTAGATGTCTTGTCAATTTCCTTCTTCATGATTTCATGCTTGATAAAAGTATTGTAACCTTTTATAATACAGCTAACGATATACAATATACGGTACAGTACTGACAGCACTGGCATACCTCAGACAAAATTAAATATGTTCGTCAGAGAACTAATAGGAAATAGACTACTCTTAAACAGAACGAAGAAGATATGCTCTAATTATAAAAGGCCAAAAAGTGTGTAATGTGGTTTGCCCAACGGGAAAAGTACCCGAAACTCCAAACGTAATAAAAAGAACGAAAATTGAAATAAAGAAAAAGGGTACAATGCATTTTGCCCTAACGAGATATATATCTTTCGCCAGTGATATGTTGGTCTTGATTTATGGCGTCACTGTGGAAGAATATAAGTTTGGTGGTATAGTCACTTGCTAAAGCTTTAGAAGTTTTGATATATTTGAAATATGTATTTTCTAAGATTGAATAAGCTTATTTTATTTCATGTTCATTACCTTCTATTGTTTCCTCGCCTTTGTTCATCTGGCTACTTTGTGTTTGGATATTTTGTAAACTGACCAACGATGATATTGATGATTTTGTAAATTGACAAAAATCTTTTACTTATTGCTAAATGCCGAAATATTTAGGACATTTTGCAATATGACCAGGAATTTGGTCTTGTTGTATGATAGCCAAACATTTTATAAAATTACCATAATACATATATATATATATATATATATATATATATATATATATATATATATATATATATATGTGTGTGTGTGTGTGTGTAAGTATGTATACATAGATTTATGGTCTTTTTTGCTCAAATACCCAAATGTATATGTACCGATATCATGAAAGAAAATTCAGTAATAACTGCTTGGTCTACTTACCAAACAGCGTTGGAAAGAACGCACCAGGGAGATGGATTTTGTCTTATGGTTTCGTATTGCTTCCATGACTTAATTTTCTGGGGTATTTTCCTTTCCTTTTCTTCTATCTAACTTCCTAACATTAACGCGATTACTGTTTACGTTTTTATAAGGTACAAGTTGATCAAAACTTTTATTTTATTTTAGATTTCAATTCATGATTTTATATATATCCGTAAGATCAATATGTTCATATGCAACTTGAATTTCAAGTATCTGTCTGAAACAGACTCTTATAATGATTTTCTTCTATACATCTTCGTACACATGAAACTGCTTATTTTCAGTCTGGTCTTATGGTTCCGTTCATTACTTGGTTCTGATTTTGCATGCCATTGTGTAGATTACTTACGGACTCACTGTAGATTTAGATTCCACATCTTATAAATTTTCGGGAATGGTCAAGCCATAAGAATAAAATATTAAAGTCACCAATGCACGTATATTTTCCAGTTGTGGGGGCAATGGTGGTCTTGGTCACGCCAGGGAAAGGAGAGATGAGAACATCTTTTGGCTGAACCGCGGAGATATACGATGTATCACAGAAAGTGGAGGTAATGTTCAACATGAAATCGTGTAGGCAAGTGGCAGAATTCTTCGCCTTACCCAGAAGGTTATTATGGCGGCTGCATAAGACCCAAGGTTAGTTTACTGTATGCCGCATGGCATTAACAGATTTTATGTTGATAGCAAGTGGACTTCATTTTACGTGTCTCTCTCTCTCTCTCTCTCTCTCTCTCTCTCTCTCTCTCTCTCTCTCTCTCTCTCTCTCTCTCTCTCTCTCTCTCTCTCTCTCTTTTTTAATGATACTTTGATTACGGTAACCTATTTAAGAATATTCATAGTAGAGCTGTCTTCTATTTTTTTTTTTTTTTTTTTTTTATGTGAAAACTTCTGGTATATTGCGAATACTTTTATACTTCTTTTAAGTGGTCGACGTACGTGTTTACTTATACATTATTTAGAACGCTTTTTTGGAAAATAGGGCTGGAAATTTTTTTTGGCTTAATATTTTTTTTCTAAGTTATTTAAACGATATTCTGGCCTTATTTTGGAACACTGTTGCAATTATTCTAATAAATCATAATAAAAAAAGGGAAGGTATATATTTCTGCATATACGTATCCCATAACTATTTCATTAGAAATAGTTGATCCACGCACCCTCTCTCTTTTCTAACCCAACATTATTATTATTATTATTATTATTATTATTATTATTATTATTATTATTATTATTATTATTATTATTATTATTATTATTATTATTATCTACAACCCAAGTTGGAAAAGCAGAATGCTATAAAGCCAAGGGCTCCAGCAGGGAGAAATAGCCCTATGAGGAAAGGAAATAAGGAAATACATAAACTATATGAGAAGAAAGAACAATGAAAATTAAATATTTTAAGAACAGTAACACCATTAAAACACATCTATCATATATAAAGTATAAAAGAGACTTGTGCCACCCTGTACAACATAAAAATATTTGTTGAAATTTGAACTTTTGAAGTTTTACCGATTCAACTACACGTTCATTCCACAACTTCTAGAATACTGTGTAGTGTTGAGCCTCATGATGGAGAAGGCCTGACTATTAGAGTTAACTGCATAAATAGTATTACGAACGGATGGTATTGCTTGGGAAGATCCGAATGGAAAGGATGGTCAGAATTATGAAAAATCTCCGATCTTACTTTATTAATCATTCTCCTTCACTGGTACACCAAGAAATATTATGAATCTATGATTCTCAGATTTGTCTTTATCACATATACCTTTTTACAAAGGAATAATTACAGATTTTTTCTATCTATGGGATATTTTTCTCATCCAGATATATCTTACAATCAGTGGCCAGTCACCCAATCACGCTAAGTCACTGTAAGACAGCATCTCGCTTTTAATTTCATTAACTCCTCGTGTCTATCCTTTCCTCGTGCATCTCAATCTCCTTACTTGCATCACTCTACTTTCCATCTCTCAAACGCTACACATTTAGTCAAAATTCAAAGTACTTACTCCATCAACCCAGGACTACATTCATATAAAAAAAAAAATCATGTAGATGGATAGATATGTGGATAGGTGTTTGTCTACTAGTGTTTTACATTTATCTCGGTAATTTTTTTTTTATAACAATTGACAGTAAACCTTAACAAATACCATACATTTTAACACTGATAAACTTAAGATCCTATGAGTAGAATATAGTTAAAAACAATATGTCGCTCGTAAAAGTAAGGCATAATTTATTCATTACATTTTCATGATTCATTATGTGCATATTTGTAGTATTTCACCCGAAACAGATTTTTTTCTTTAAACATATTGTGAAAATGTATATGGATGATCTCCAATAAAGCATAAATGTCTCAGTTGTGTTTATCCCTTTTAAACAATTTTTGGTGGTTACATAATGACTGATGTTGATAACCAGCGGGTTAACTCTTGCTTAAGGGTAAAACCAGGTTGGCCAAACAAGTCTGAAGCCTGCCTTCAGTGGAACTGGTTTGGATTTTCAATTATTCTTGTTCCTACTGGCATTTGATAGTGGTTCAAACCGAGGATAAGTTGAATTGATTTTATTCTCTTTTGTTCTTAAATTCAAAGCCATTATCACCATCTCTCTCTCTCTCTCTCTCTCTCTCTCTCTCTCTCTCTCTCTCTCTCTCTCTTATTAAATCGTATAGTATGTTATAGTCATAATTATCTTTTTACTAAACCAATGCTGGCTAATGAATTAATTATTGATCTCATATAGAGAAAGGTAGATAGATAAACCAACACACAATAGGAAAAATCTATGTTTTTAAATCAGAGGGAAAGAGAAACCTGGTGTCGCAATCCCCATAGTGATGAAAACAAGCAAAGATAGGATGAAGTAATAAGTGCAAGGATTGATCATCCAAGGACACGCCCGGCCCATCAAGGAACCTGCTGATCCCACCGTAGGAAATTTATTTTCCCTTGCATACTCTCCCGAAGGAAGCAAGTTGTCCGCCCATAGATTTTGGGGGAATTTGAATCAGAAAGCAGGTCCAAAGCTTGCCAGAGGGAAACGAGTGATTACATCAGCAAGCTTTCTGAAGACTGCATTATCTTTAGAAATCAGGAATGGAACGATGGAGTTGTAATCTTCAGAAGAACAGAGACTTGACTGGGAAGGTTTCTTGATGTAGGTTATTTTATGAGAAAAAGACACAGAAGAAGAAGCTCCAATAATACGAGAAGGATATTCCAAACTTCAATCAAGAGGATTACCATGTTGTTGGCTATATTAAAACGGAATTCCGGTTTATTCAAAAATCAATTCAGTCATTTTAATACATTGTACCTCATGGCCAACTTTAACTAATAAAATATTTATGGAAATGGGAGGCTGAAAATATATATTAAAAACCGTTTGGACAGATAGAAGATAGAAGATGTATGGTTTGGACAGATATACTATCAAAATCATAGTTGACTTCGAAGGCTGAGGGCAATTCAAGACTTATTAAATCCATGGACAATAAAGAAATGAGGATCTTGCATAATCTATGAAAACATTAATTGGAATAGTAGACCAGAGAATGTCAATGATTTAAAAAGACTTGAAGGGGTTACATCAAATCTAATAATTACTTTTCTGGCAGAAAAAGTAAGGAGCTGAAGCTGTGTTAAAAGAGCTTTGTATTGAGAACAGAACATTTGACAGATAAGAATGAAGAATGGCTTAGTGGATCATGCAGTGCTGCAGCCTTACAACTCATTTTAGATATCGAAATTAACTTTAAGATGTATGATAACATAAAGGTTAGTGAACTTCTAATAATGTTAGGTCAATAGATATATGCAATTAAATGATGAACAGAAGTTACAAGACCATTGTCTATAAATTAAACAAAAACAATACCTTTTACTTAGCTCTACACCACTGAACTATCCAACCTACCTTCCTTAAAAAACCTACTATTATACATTTGTCTTCATCTGTATCATATCAACACACATTCAGAACCCTTGACCTTTACCATTCAGTAGTTCCTTGTGGATATGGAATTTTGAGGAGCATAATAATAATGGTAGTGATATACTTTGAGTAAAAACCTTTAGATAGCTATGTCTTTGAAGAACAATGGCAACTTTAATAGCAATAACCTTTCCACATATAACTTATCATCATCTTTTTTCTGTTTTCCTTTTCCATGCTATTACATAGATTAGGGTTCCGAACATCATGAGTGGTCATTTGTGGATTTCCTCGCCACAAAAGTAATTGTTATTTTCTTAGGGGGCATATCCTCCCATAACGTGGTCCAAACCCCTTAACTAGATTCTCCTCTGCCTTAAGGCACAAAGTATCTGCACCCCAAACAATTCCCCTTTTCAAGGATAACAGTATCCCGGTGACACCGCTTGCTATCACCGTGAATGAAGTCCTTTGATATATGTGGTGGACGTAGACTCAGAGGTCAGAAGCTCATCTATGATATACAGCACACACAAGCACACACACAAACATGCACACGTATATATGTATACATATATATATATATATATATATATATATATATATATATATATATATATATACATATATATGTATATACAGTATATATATATCTGTATACACACACACACACAACACACACACGTATATATATATATATATATATATATATATATATATATATATATATATATATACACTGTATATATATATATACATATATATATATATATACACATATATATATATATATATATATATATATATATATATATATACAGTATATATATATATATATATATACAGTATATATATATATATATATATATATATATATATATATATATATATATATATATATATCATTTCCTCCTTCGCCTATTGATGCAAAGGACCTCAGTTAGGTTTTGCTAGTCATTTCTATTTTGAGCTTTTAGATAGATACATCTCCATTCAGCACCACCCAGTAACGTTTCATAGTCCTCAGCCATGTAGGCCTGGGTTTTCCAGGTCTAGTGCTTTGTGAAGACTAGTTAAAAGTTTAATATACTAATCTCTCTTGGGGAGTGCGAATGCTTGCCCAAACCATCTCCATCTACTCCTCACCATGAGATCATCCACATATGGCACTCGCGTAATCTCTCTTATTGTTTCATTCCTAGTCCTGTCTTGCCATTTAACTCCCAATATTCTTCTGAGGGCTTTTTTCTCAAATCTATAAAATCTGTTTGATATTGTTTCATTGTCATACCACGACTCATGTCCATACAGTAACACCGATCTCACTAAACTGATATATAGTCGGTTTTTTTTATGCAATTTCATTCGATTTTATTTCCAAATTTCACTTAACTTAGCCATTGTTTGACATTCCTTTTTTCACTCCTTCATTAAACTCTAATTCTAAAGACCCTGTATTAGAAATCATAGTTCCTAAATATTAAGATGATTCCACCTCGTTAATCCTTTCTACTTCCAGTGATATTTCTTCTTCCATTGCATATACTGTTTTCATCATCTTTGTCTTTCTTCTATTTATCTTGAGCCCAACCTCATGCGATATTTCATGAATTTTAGTAAGTAAGCCATGTGGCGTTTTGCTAATAAGATCAGCGTCTTCAGCATATTCTAGGTTCGCTAATTTCTTGTTACCAATCCACTCCAATCCTTCTCTGCCATCCCTCAATGTTCTATGCATTACAAAATCCGTCAAATATTTACAAAGATAATATTAGGCCGAATAGAAAGAGAGCTAGACTTTAATCAACCGAGTGAAAAGGTAGGCTTTTGAAGTGGATATTCAACAACTGACCATATCCATGCAATTAACCAGTTAATGGAAAAATCAAGAGAGCATGACAAACCACTATATATGGCATTTATAGACTATGAGAAATCATTTGATTCTGTTAAAACTTCAACAGTAATAAAAGCCCTTCAGAGATAAGGAATTGATTAATCTTATGTTACAACACTTGAAGATATCTATACCGGAATTACAGCAATCCTGAAACTACATAAAGATAATGAGAGAATACAAATTATTCATATTGTACTTAGAATTTTTTTTAATAATTTACATCGGGAAAATGTAGGAATTAACATCAATGGGGAATACCTTAACACCTTGATGTTTGCAGTTGACATAATCCTATTTAATGATTCATGGGAGGAATTACAAAAGATAGAAGATTTGAATAGAGGAAGCAGAAATGTAGGATTTTAAATGAATATGAGTAAAACTAAGATAATGTTCAATAAAAATGCAGAGACAGCAAATAAGAGTTAGGAATGAACCTCTAGAGATTTTTAAAGAATATGTTTACTTAGGACAAATAGTAGGTGTTTCTCCAGGACACGAGACCAAAATTAAAAGCAGGATAGATATGGGATGGAGAACTTTTGGCAAACAATATAAGGTTATGGAAAGTGAAATGGCACTTTCTCTAAAAAGAAAAGTATTTAATCAGATGATCCTACCAGTTTTAACTTATGCATAAAAAACTTGGAGCCTTACTGAAGATTTAGAAAGTAAGCTAGTTGCAATTCAAGGTGCTATGGAAAACATAATAATGGGAAAAACACTAAGTGACAGAAAAAGGGCAATATGGATAGGTAAAGTAGAAAATGTTCTAACATGTATGAAAAATAAAATTGATTGACTTAGAAAGTTTGCGGATGTGGACTGACACAAAAAAAAACCATATATATATATATATACATATATATATACATATATATATATATATATATATATATTATGTGTGTGCATATATATGTATGTTTATCAATAATATCAATATATATATATATATATATATATATATATATATATATATATATCAGCACCGAGAAACCTTTGCAATTGAATGTAGATGAGCACAGGGAAACGTTTGGAATTGAACGTAGGAAACGATTTGCAGTCTTAGAGACTTTAGGAGATGAAAACCAAACAATTAATGAAGAAGGGTGTGATATTAAGAACATATATCAGTCAGTTGGTAGCGAAGTTTTGGGAAATAGTGTAACAAGGAGAAAGAATGGATATCAAATAATACTCGGGTAGTGGCTATAGTGTGAGAATTATTAATAAAATCTTTACTGAGCAAAGAAGAAGTATGTACCCATTGAAAAGAGGGCTGGATCTGTTATAACAACGTTAGGTAG
>NC_090732.1:101874958-101904958 GCF_036898095.1 Palaemon carinicauda
ACATTCAAGATACAAATTTTTACAATACATATATATATATATATATATATATATATATATATATATATATATATACATATATGCATATATATATATATATATATATATATATATATATATATATATATATACATACATATATATATACATATATGCATATATATATATATATATATATATATATATATATGTATATATATATATACTGTATATATACATATATATATATATGTGTGTGTGTGTGTGTGTGTGTGTGTGTGTATATATACATAGAAAAATTCGCTTCAATAAATTTCGTCTAATAGGAAAAACTGTCGCAAGACAATTATGTGGTAAAAAAGATGATTTATCTTTTATATACCCAACTTTCTTTTTAATTTTTTTGAAAAACCAGTGAGGGAATTAGGTAAACAGGTGATTGTGATGCAGACTGAGTGGTTTCTGAGGTACCTTTTTATATATTTTAAACAACCAGTTAGGGAATCAAGTAATTCTTTATTTTCATATTTTTTTTTCAGAATCAAATACAAATACGTAGACCATTTAAACATACTTTATTAGTTTTAAAAAAATGTCTTTAATGACGATCCATAAAACAAATTCTTTATCTAATACTATACATAAAATGAAAAAAGAAAAAAAGTCCTATCATTCGAAAAGTGTGCAAATTCCATGCAATACTGTGCAAATAGTCTCTTTTCTTAGCCCTATGAAATAAGCAACCTGTTATTTTTGTTGTTGGAAATATATTAGAAAGAAACCTTAATACCTACTAATTTAAAATCAACCATTAAGGTTTCAGGTTGTACTGATGGGCAGCTGAAAAAGCATCGAAAAGTCTGATGTAAGTTACTTGAGATTTACCAGGCAGCAAGACCAAAATACGTGGTATGCTAATATTCTTTATAACAATATGTAATGTGAATACTTGGTAATAAATTTGTGGGCTGCATTTAAAAGTGCCGTCACACGTCCACTCCTTGTTTTTCTCAAGGTCATCTAGCCCAGCCTCTGTGCCAAAAACTAGAATTCTGTCCGAACAATCTTCCCAACTACCGTTTGATAAAAATTGATCACCGTTTTCAAGAAATCTATATTTTTCTGGTGTTATATTCCCACTTCATCCGGTTGGGATTTGGGGAGCTTGACTCCTTTTTCCTCCAGCCTCTAATACTGCGCTACAAATGTGCTGAAGTCGGCATCAAAGCCAATGCATTTGAATCTAAACTAGATGCAACCTCTGCAATTAAGGACCGTGCAGAGATTTGTGAATTGATTTCATTTTCTCTTTTGCTTCATAAACTTTAAGTTTAGAGGGATGAGAAGGATGGCAATGCTCAGCCCCAACTTGGTGCCGGTCCCAAGCCCGGGTAAATGGGGAGGGTTGGCGGTAGGAAAGGCATCCGGCCATTAAAAAATTTAGCCAAAACAACTATGGTCAGTGAGTATAAGAATGAAATTAATGCTAGGGCATTCCCTTGAAGCAACGCGTTGGGACCTCGCCTGATCCCTTCGAAAAATCGGCAAGGGGTACCCAGTCATGGGCGGGCTAGGTTAAAGAGGCAAGCTCAAATGAAAATATCTGAGGAGAGGATGAGAGTAGCAACTCTGAATGTGGGGACAATGACTGGAAAAGGGCGAGAGCTGCTTCACCTCATCTCATGGAGAGAAGGAAGATTGGAGTGCTGTGTGTGCAGTAGACCATGTGGAAGGGAAATAATGCAAGAGAACTATGCGAAAGGTTGTAAATCATATTACAGTGGAGCAAATATGGCAGGAAGAAATGGAGTAAGAATAATATTATCGAAAGAGTTGAAGGACAATTTGATTGGGGTGAATAGGAAAAATGACAGAATTATGAGTTTAAAGCTAGGACTGGGAGCAACAATAGTCAATGTGGTGTGTGCCTATGCCCAGCAAACTGGATGTACAGAGGAGGAGAAAGATACATTCTGGGAGGAGATGGTCAAGAGCTTGGAAAAATTCTTGCAAGGGAAAAGGTAATTATAGGAGGAGATTTGAATGGCCACTTGGGAATTAGTAGGGAATGGATAGAGAGAGTGCATGGAGGTTGGGGTGTGGGTCAGAGAAGTGATCGGGGAGAAAGAGTGATTGATTTGGCATTGGCTTTTGACCTAGCAATGATCAACACCTTCTTTGAGAAGAAGATTAACAGACTGATTACCTACAGTAGTGGTGGCAAGGAGAGCCAGATAGATTTTCTGCTGTGTAAGAGAGACTATCTGAAGGAAGTTAGAAATGGCAAAGTAATAAATGGGGAGAGTGTAGCAGTGCAACAGAAGTTAGTGGTAATTGATTGCAGACTAAGAAGTAAAAAGGCGAGAATTGACCCAAAGATTAAGTGGTGGAAATTGAAAGAGGAAGAACTGAGAGTCTTGTTTAAGGAAAGAGTGCTGGAAGCAGTAAGGTTACATGAGGATGTACAAGAATGGTGGACCGAGAATAATAGTGATTCTAAGGATTGGTGAGGAAGTACTTGGAAAGTCATCTGGAAGAAGACCCCCATTTGAGCCCTTACCTATTTGACCTGGTCATGGATGTAGTAACACAAGGTATTAGAGATCAGTCTCCTTGGTGTATGCTTTTTTCTGATGATGTTATACTGTGTAACACTAAGCAAGAGGTAGTAGAAGAGAAACTGGAGGAGTAGAGAAGAGAAATGGAATATAGGGGATTGAAGATCAGCAGAAAAAAGAGAGTATTTGAGATAAAAAAATGGCAAGAATGGGATTAACCGGTGATGAGGTGTGGGACAAAGGTAGATGGAGAAAGCTGACCAAAAACATCGACCCCACATAGAAGTGGTAAAAGATGTAGACAAAGAAGAAGAAGAAGAAGGATGGCAATGCTCACCGACTGTTTTACATATAGATTGAATATTCTCCAACATGGTATGCACTCCAGCTTTACACTCTTTATACTCACATTTCCAATATATTTTTTAACCGTATTTTCAATCTATCAGGTAAATATAGTCAAGATCATCAACTAATTTCAGACGTCCTCTACTAGTTTCCATTTGATAGAGCATCGTAATGGGTTGGCTGCCTCCAAAATAATATTCGTCGAATATATAAAGAAATTTTAGAAAGATTGTTCAAAACTTCAGAAACTAAACAGTCTGCACCACAATTACTTATTTACTTGGTTCCCTCATTGGTTGTTATAAAGAATGAAAGGTACTTCAGAAACCAAACTGTCTGCATCATCTTTGTACAGCAAAATTTTCTTGCTGCGATTTTTCCTATTAGGCGAAATTTCCTGAGGCGAATTTTCCTATGGCAAACGTGATGACTGCGAATTTTCCAAACATGATCATCATCATAGTCATCAGATGTTACTAATCCAATGGACAACAAACGCCTCAGACATGTTCTTTTACTCGAGTCTGTTTATGGGCTTTCTGTGCCAGTCCACACCGGCAAATTCTTTTAGTTTGTCAAGAGTCTTCTCTTCCTTTCCTTTCCTCTTTTACAATCTCTAGGGATCAATTTTGCTATTCTTAATGTCTATCTATTATCTGTCATTTTCGTTATATGTCCTGCCCATGCCCATTTCTTTTCCTAACATGTTGTTAGAGAATCCTTGACTTTAGATTACACCCGAATCCATGTTGCTCTTTTTCTGCCTCGTAGTGTTATTCCCATCACTATTCTTTCCAAAGCTCTTCTAGTTGTAACTACCTTATGTTCTAAAACTTTAGTAAGGTCCCAAGTTTCTGATACATAAGTTAATACTGGTGGGATCATCTGATTAGATAATTTTCTTTCTAGAGAAACTGTCATTTTGATTTCCATAACCTCATTTTGTTTACCAAATGTTCTCCATCCTATGCTTATCCCTCTTTTAATGTAGGTCTCGTGTCCTGGAGAATCACTGTCTGTCCCGAGTAAGTATATTCATAAGCAATCTCTAGAGGGTTGTAATCTCTTATTTGTTGACTCTATATTTTCAAGAAACCTTATGTTAGTTTTACTCGTATTCATATGCAGTCCTACATTTCTGCTTTTTCTATTCAAATCTTCTATCACCTTTTGTCATTGCTCCCAACATTCACTAAGCACAACTATGTCATCTGCAAATTTTAGTCTGTTATGTTATTCTCCATTGATATTAATTCCTATATTTTCCCAACCAAAATTCTTAAAAACTTCTTTTAGGCATGCTGTGAATAATTTAGGAGAGATTTTTTCACCAGCTTTATGTAGTTTTAAAATTTCTTTACTTCTTGTATATATATTTTCAAGTGTTCTAACATAAGATTTATTTATGCCTTATTTTTGAAGTGTTTTCATTGCTGTTGAGATTTTATCAAAATAAAAAGGTTTTTCATAGTCTATAAAAGCCATACATAGTGGTTTGTCATACTCTGTAGATTTTTCCATTAGCTGGTTAATTACATGGATATGGTCAGTTGTTGAATAGCCACTTTTAAAGCATTCCTGCTCTCTTGTATGATTAAAGTCTAACTGTCTTTTTATTTGGCCTAATATGATCTTTGTAAATATTCTATATATGTGGAGAGTGAACTTATTGAGTTGTAATTTTTCGGGTCTTTTGTGTGTCCCGTTTTGTAAATTAGTGTAATGACGAGGTTTTTCAAGCTGTAGGTATAAAGCATTCTTGCAGATATTTGGTGTAGAGTTCAACGAGTTTTACTGCTATGAAATCTCCTTCATCTATTATTGAATCAATTGTTAAGCCATGTTTTCCTGCTGCAATGCGTCCTTTCATGCCTTTTAATGCTTTCATTACTTTTCCTACTCTTACGTTAAGTACCGCCTCATGCTCTTCATTATTTCAATTGGTGAAGTTATTTCTTAAATCACAATTGTATATTGTGCGCGTGGGCTGTTTGGTTGTAACTGAGAAGCGAGATGAGTGCAACTGACTTTATTTCAACAAATGCTAAAACAGGAGTAACTGAAGGTGTATGTACGGAAAGGGATGGTGATAGTAGTGTTTGAGATGTCTTCTGAGTTCACAGGCACCTAATACTACCCCTTCAGGAGCTTGAGCGTGGAGAAAACCTTCGCTTTGTGCAAGTAGAAGGTCATGTCAGCGATGTTTGAAAGGGGTCAGAGATCCAGTTCTGTCTGCATGTTCTGACGCCTGTAATCTCCACATGGACGCAGGGAGCCGTCTTTCTTCAGGGCAACATGGAAGGTTGATGATCATAGGGTTAAGGCCATTTGGCAAAGGCCCAGTTTTTCCATTTTAGTGGACGTTTATTTAGCAGCAGCTGAACGATCTGGTGCCAGACGCTGGAATCTGGTGAACACTGTGAGCCCCATCGTCTTGATATGGTGATAAATACCGTATTTGGCAGAAACTGGGGGTATTTGGCATAGTTTTGAATGGAAGACTTCTGGGTACGACGTGTAAAGGTGAGCGTATGCATCCATGGGTGCACTGATGTGGAGAGCAATTTCAGAGAGGGAGAGTTGAAGAGGTGTCGATGCATAAGAGTCTGCATTGACTGACATTCTATAAGCAGTATCAACCAGGAGATGGAAATGTGAGGAAATCCACAATGAGGATTGGCAATGCAACAGATTATGATTATATATACAAGAGGTCTTGAGCAAGAAAGTCACCAAAAGTCAAACAGACTTATGCGTGTGAAAGCAAGCTTAAACAGATTCTGATATCAGTGAGAGGGAGAGCAAGAGATACAAAAGAAAAGAAAATTCCATCATAGTGTACAAGCGTGTGTGAAACATGTGCGGAACAAGTCTCCCCCTTAAAAAAGACACATGTGAAATAGGGCACCATGATCTTTAGAGGCGTACTGTAGGCAGGTCATGTTGCAGGGGCTACGAAGGTTTTAGGCAATCAATGGAGACCCAGTCTTCTTTGCTACGAATGTTAATTAAGAAACCTTCGGATTGCAGCGTATCACGAGGAAAGGGTTCGTGTAATTAGGGATTAGCGGTGGCTTGCTAGTGTAGTTGCACAGTAAACCGTGCAAAGCTGGGGGCTTGTAAGTCTGAGGACATGGAGTAAATTTTCCCGCAATTGTGCATAGTTGCTGGAGGTTGTTGGAGAAGGACAAAAAAAATTCGGGAGGGACGACATCATTTTAGCTGCTGAGACATCTAGGGTGTCTTTACGAGTGATCCTTAGTCACAGGAGGACCCAGGGAAGTTGGGTAAACCAGTTGGAGTTATTGCAGCATGACATCGAATCTGCATTGAGGGTATGATGAAAACGTTTAACCATTCTGTTGGCAGTGGTGTTGTAGGTTGTTATCTGATGTATGTTGATGCTCAGCAAATTTGCTAATGATGTCCACAATTGAGTGGTGAAACTGGTACCCTTGTCAGAAGTAATATGCTCAGGAATGCCAAATCTCGTTATCCAACCTGAAAGTAAGACAGATGTACATGAGATGGATGTTGCAGTTTCCATGGGAATTCCTTCCGTCCAACAAGTGGAGTGCTCAATGATGGTAAGGAGCTAACGATGTACTTGTGATGTTGGTAAGGACCTACTACGTTGAGGTGAATGTAGGCAAACCGACACTGAGGTTGAAGAAAGGTGCCCATGAGCATACCCAATTCTTAGCATCTTTAGTTATGGTGTGCAAAATGTACTTAGTCTTCAGTAGCTGCATAATAGATCAGTGCGAGCATGTGAAAGGCCATGAATGAAATCAAACACCTGTCAGTGTATAGGGGCAGATATCTATGGTTGGGGTATAACAGTACTAATGTCACAGAGGAAGGGGTCATTGGAGTTGTCGAGGGGGACGAATCCCCAATACAGGTATTTGCAGGATGTCCTACATGCTAGGTACTCTGGATCTTTTTGTTAGGCTTCTGCTAAGGTGTTGTAATCCAATCGCAAGTGAATTGCAACCAATATGTTTCTTGATAAGGCATTGGCAACAGGTTTAAATTTCCCAGGGATGTGTTAAAGGGTCCAATTATATACAGCCACGGCTAACAGAAGTCGCCGTTGGCGGCCGGACAAATCGTCGGACTATCGAGTAAAACCATGCACCAAAGCCATGTTGTCCGTGCGAATGACAAAGGGCGTGCCTTCTAAGAAGTGGCAAAGGGTGATGGACAGTCAATTAAACTACAAGCACTTCATAGTCGAAGGATTCCGTCTTGGACAGTTTTGTACCAAAGAATGCCAATAGGTGGGGGCTAGCCGTTGACCACCTGCTCAAGCACTGCACCAATATTGACGTCGCTTGCGTCAGTTGAGAGAATGAGAGGGGCATGTGGCACGGAAAAAGTGAGAGCAGCAACAGTTGATAGGCCACTTCTTGAAATGTACCACATTTTAGGTCTTTTGGCTTGCCCTTGAGAAAGGCGTAGAGCTTGACAAGAGTGGCAGTGATGGCTGGCAGGAAACGATGGTAGTAGTTGATCATGCCCAAGAATCTTTGCAGTGCTTTGACAGTCGAGGTCGTGGGGAAGTTTTCAATGGGTGCTACCTTTTCCAGAAGGGAGTGAAATCTTTCAGATGTGATACAGTGCCCTAAGAATGAAATTTCGTTGGCGCAAACGTACACTTGTCATACCAGACTACAAGGCCGTTCTGTTGTAGGCAGTCGAGCATGGTGTAGGTGATGGAGGTGTTCCTCTTTGGAGGAAGAGAACTCAAGTATGTCGTCTTTGTAACATACACAGAACAAGAGGTCCCCTAATATGCCATCCATGATGTGTTGAAAAGTAGTCCCAGCATCACGAAGGCCAAAATGAGTAATTAAAAGTGTATGTATCGAAGGGGGTGGTGATGAGGATGTCTTCTGGGTTTATGGGCACCTGATAATACGCTTCCAGGAGATCAAGTGTGGAGAAAACCTCCACTTTGTGCAAGTAGGGGGTCACATCTAGACCAACCGTGTGTCACACAATTGTACATAATTCCTTTTGTATATATTATGCTTGTATCTTCGCTCTTCCCTTGCACTAAAACGAACATGAAAATTCATGTCTGCTTTTCTCCCCTGTAACATTGTCAATATTTGAACATGAAAATTCTTGTTGGTTTGAGATTTTGTATATAAAGGAGAATGTTCTTTAATAAACAACTCAGTTGATTGCATCCTGTCTTTGAGTCATAACCTCTCTCTCGGCACCGTCACATTGGTGACCCCGGAGTGACCGAAGATACAAGCATAATATATACAAAAGGAATTATGTACAATTGTGTGACACACGGTTGGTACACATCAGTGATGTTTGGGAGGGATAGTTGTTTGGGAGGGGTAGTGATCTTGTTCTATCTGTATGTTCAGACGCTTGTAATCCCCACACAGATGCAGGGTCCCATCTTTCCTTAGAACAATGTGTAACGGTGGCGACCATAAGCTTTAGGCCGTTTGGCAAAGGCCCATTTCTCCCATTTTGGCGAACATTTCTTTAACGGCTGCCAATGAATCAAATCTAGCGAACACTGGGGTCCGTCGTCTTGATATGGTGATAAATAGCGTGTTTGGCGTAAACCATGGGGTTTGTCAAAGTTTTCGACGGAAGACCTCCAAGTATGACATGAGGAGGTGGGCATAAGCATCCGTGGGTTTGCTGATGTGGAGAGCGAGGTCGGAGGGGTTGGGTTGAAGAGGTGTCAGCGAGTAAGCGTCTGCACTGCACTTCATATTTACAAAAGGTTTTGAGCAAGAAAGTCACAAAACTTCAAACAGACTTATACATGTAAAGGCATTCCTAAATAGATTCTGATATCAGTGAGGGGTAGTGCGAGATATACAAAAAAAGAAAATACCGTCACTGTGTACGAGCGTGTGTGAAACACGTACAGTACAATAGCATTGTATAGAAATCCTCGGGTTTTTTTTATCACTCCATCTCTATTGTAGATAATATTTCCATTTGCATCTTTTAAAGGAAACATCTGTTGGTACTGTGACGGACCGAGAGAGGGTTGTGAACTCAAAGGCAGGATGCAATCAACTGAGTTGTTTATTAAGGAACACTCTCCTTTATATACAAAACCTCAAGGCAACAGGACATAACATGTTCGAGAGACAGACAATGTTACAGAGCAAAACCGGAGACATGATCATTCAGGTTCTTTTTAGTGCGAGGGAAGAGCGCAGATACAAGCATAATATATACAAAATAATTATGTACAATTGTGTGACACACGGTTGGTACATGGCTCCCCCCCTAAAAATGACATACTGTACATGTTAAATAGGGCGCCCTGATCTAGAGAAGCGAACTGTAGGCGGGTCATCTGGCAGAAGATAAGCAGGTTTTAGACGATCAATGGAGACCCAGTCTTCTTTGCCCCGAATGTTTAGTAGGAATGCTTTCAGACTGCGTCGAATCACAAGGAAAGGGCCCTTGTAAGGGGGCGTTAGTGGTGGCTTGCTAGTGTCGTTGCGCAGGAAGACGTGCATTGCAGAGTGCAAGTCCTTTGGTATGTGATGCTTCGCTGGGGGCTTGTAAGTCTGGCGGCACGGAGTAAATTTTCCCACGACGTGACGTATGCGCTGGAGATCGTCGGAGGAGGTTGTAGAAGGAAAAAATTCGTCAGGGACGACCAACGGGTCGCCATACACCATTTCAGCTGCCGAGACGTCGAGGGCGTCTTTAGGAGTGGTCCTTAGTCCAAGGAGGACCCAGGGAAGCTGAGTAAACCAGTTGCAATTCTTGCAACAGGACATCAAAGCTGCTTTGAAGGTGCGATGAAAACGTTCAACCATTCCATTGGCAGCGGGGTTGTAGGCCGTTTTCTGATGTAGGGTGATGCCCAGGAGATTCACTAATGACATCCACAATTGAAAGGTGAAAGTGGTTCCCCTGTCAGAAGTAATATGCTCAGGGATACCGAATCTTGAAATCCATCCAGAGAGTAAGGCAGATGTACATGAGGCGGACGTTGCAGTTTCCATGGGAATGGATTCAGGCCAACGAGTGGAGCGGTCGATGACGGTAAACAGGTAACGATGTCCTTGTGATGTGGGTTGGGGGCCTACAACGTCGACGTGAATGTGTGTGAAACGACGCTGAGGTTGAGGGAAGGTGCCAACTCATGAATCCGTGTGTCGATGTACTTTGGAAGTTTGGCAAGAAGTACAGGCGCGGACCCAATCCTTAGCATCCTTAGAAATGCCGTGCCAAATGAACTTTGCCTTCAGCAGCTGTGCAGTAGAACGGCACGGGGGATGTGAAAGGCCGTGAATGAAATCAAACACTTGTCGTCGCATGGGAGCAGGAATCCAAGGTCGCGGTCTACCAGTACTGACGTCACAGAGGAGGGTGGTGTTGGAGTCGTCGAGGGGAAAATCTTCCCAACGGAGGGACGTGCAGGATGTCCTACAAGCATGATACTCTGGATCCTGTCGTTGGGCTTCAGCCAGGGCGTTGTAATCCAATCCCAGTTGAATGACAGCCAACGTGTTTCTTGACAGGGCATCGGCAACGGGATTCATTTTCCCAGGGACGTATTGGGGGTGCAATTGTATTCAGCCACGGTGGAGAGATGTCGGCGTTGACGGCCGGACCAGGCGTCAGACTGTCGAGTGAAGGCGTGCACCGGAGGCATTTGGTCTGTGCGAATGACGAAGGTCGTACCTTCTAAGAAATGGCGAAAGTGACGGACAGCCAAGTGCACCGCCAGCAATTCTCGATCGAAGGTAGAATAACCCGATTCTGCCTTGGACAGTTTTCTGCTGAAGAAGGCCAATGGGTGGGGCGAGCCTTTGACCACCTGCTCGAGTACAGCACCAATAGCGACGTCGCTGGCATCGGTAGAGAGAAGGAGAGGGGCGTGTGGGATAGGAAAAGTGAGAGCCGCAGCAGTTGATAGGGCCTTCTTTGCATTGCAGAAGGCTGCTTCTTGAAGGGGACCCCACTTCAGGTCCTTTGGCTTACCCTTGAGGGAGGCGTAGAGGGGAGCAAGAGTGGCTGGCAGAAAATGGTGATAATAGTTGATCATGCCCAAGAATTCCTGCAGAGCTTTTACGGTCGAGGGCGCGGGAAAGTTCTGAACGGCTGCTACCTTCTCAGCGAGGGGATGGACTCCTTCAGGAGTAATACGGTGCCCTAAAAACGACACTTCGTTGGCGCCAAAGGTACACTTGTCGTACCCGACTACAAGGCCATTTTGTTGCAGGCGGTCGAGCACGATGCGCAGGTGACGGAGGTGTTCCTCTTTTGAGGAGGAGAACACAAGTATGTCGTCCACATAACATACACTGAAAGGGAGGTCCCCTAAGATGCCATCCATGAGACGTTGAAACGTTGCCCCAGCATTACGAAGGCCAAAACAGGAGTAATTGAAGGTGTATGTACTAAACGGAGTGGTGATGGCGGTCTTGGGGATGTCTTCTTGGTTCATAGGCACCTGATAATACCCCTTCAGGAGGTCGAGCGTAGAGAAAACCTTCGCTTTGTGCAGGTAGAAGGCCACGTCGGCAATGTTTGGGAGGGGGTAGTGATTCGGTTCTGTTTGCATGGTCAGGCGCCTGTAATCCCTGCACGGACGGAGGGAGCCGTCTTTCTTCAGAACGATGTGTAAGGGTGACGACCATGGGCTGGAGGCCTTTTGGCAAAGGCCCATTTCTTCCATTTCGGCAAACGTCTGTTTTGCGGCTGCCAATTGTTCCGGTGCCAGACGTCTGAATTTTGCAAAGACTGGGGGTCCCGTCGTCTTGATATGGTGATAAATACCGTGCTTGGCAGGAACCGTGGGCGTTTGGCGAAGTTCTGGACGGAAAACTTCCGGGTACGACGTGAGGAGGTGGGTGTAGGCATCCGTGGGTGCGTTGATATGGAGAGCGAGGTTAGAGGGGGTGGGTGTAAGAGGTGTCGACAAGTACGAGTCTACGTTGACCAATCGTTGATGGGCGACATCGACCAGAAGGTGGAAATGAGAGAGGAAATCCGCACCGAGGATTGACATTGTGACGTCAGCAACGAGAAACTTCCAATTGAATTTTCCGTTTCCGAACGATAATGTGAGGTTCTCGTAACCGTAGGTGGGTATCGCAGATCCGTTGGCCGCTACCAAGCGGACGTCAGCAGATGTAGACAGACTACGTCGTGCCTTGAAGAGTTTCCTTGGCAAAAGAGAATGACAAGCACCCGTGTCTACCAAAAATCGCACGCCCGTTCCTGCATCCTGTAAAAAGAAAAGATTAGAAACAATGGAGGCCACCGCCACGAGCGATGGCCTACTTACACGTTTTTTGGCCACTGACAATTCTCGGCACATTTCTTCGCAGTTGCCCCTCATCTGAAGTGGTAGTTGCAAAACTGCGGCGGATGGGAGGTAGTAAGTGGCTGTAGAAGTCGTTTGTTGGGGCGCGAGCGATTGGTGGGTGGTGGGGGGCTTTGTCGCCGCTTTGGCACGTCACGGGGTAGGCGTGTATGTCCTACGGCATTCATGTCAGCTTTGGTTGACGTTGAATAGGCATCCTCGTCGTCAGGGGTGGAGGCGTTGATGGAGGTCTTGAAGTGGCTGTCCATAAGGGCGTCGGCTTTGGTCATCAAGTCTTTTATGGGTAAACTATCGACATCGGGTATGGCAGCGCGTACAGGTTCGGGTAAACGGCGTATCCAAAGGGCACGAAGTAGGTTCACCTTACGAGGAGAGCCGTCTGCGGCAGGTTGAAGCCGAGCGATAGTGGTCATTTCCCTGAGGGCAAGCGAAGCCCTTTGGTCCCCCAACGGTTGTTGCGAGAGTTGAAAGAGCTTTGCTATACGTGAGGCTGGCGACGGCGAGTACTGCTTCAGAAGGTATGTTTTGAGGGCGTCATACGCTATTGGGGTGTCTCCTTGTTCACAAAGCCAGTCGGATATTTCTGGGAAGGTGTCCTCGGGTATCGCTGCGAGAACATAATCCGCTTTGGTGGTTGAGCGAGTCACGCCCCTGATACGAAACTGGACTTCTGCGCGCTGAAACCAAGCAAACGCCTCTCCGCTGGTAAACAATGAAAGTTTGAATGGAGCGGCCGCAGCACCAACTGCCGTAGAGTTCGTCATAGTACCAACGATGAAGGGGCGAGGGGGTGGGGGTGGAGGGCGGTGGGAGGATGCAATCAACTGAGTTGTTTATTAAGGAACACTCTCCTTTATATACAAAACCTCAAGGCAACAGGACATAACATGTTCGAGAGACAGACAATGTTACAGAGCAAAACCGGAGACATGATCATTCAGGTTCTTTTTAGTGCAAGGGAAGAGCGCAGATACAAGCATAATATATACAAAATAATTATGTACAATTGTGTGACACACGGTTGGTACAGTACCCTTTTTCAAGTCTTCTTTTCATCAATTTGATGTTTCTTCCTTGCTTTAGTGTTTCCTCAGTTTTAGTCTAATAATGTTTACAAATATCTTGGGTTTATAGTTTTAATTGTTTTGTATAGTTCTGCTAATTTCATATAATCCCTATTGGATTTTACCCTCATTTCCAATATATGCTTCATAAGGTTTTTCTCTTTTCTGATAGGTTTCCTTGGTCTTGTTTATGAGCTTTGCCACCTACTTCTTGTGCTAATTCCAATACAAATTTTGCTAATTTACTATGCATATCTTCGTTACTTGCTTCCATTTCATCATGTAGCTTGGACTACCTAATTTGTATGGCTAAACTAAACTCAACAGGTTTTACACTTATTAAAGGAATGTTTATTCTTTCTTTTAATTATTTTTTCTCTTTTTCTTAGATCCAAATGAATTTTGCTTCTCACCATTGTATGATCGCTTGACTTAAACTTGTTTAATACTAATACATCTTTAACTAAATTGACTTTTTCATGTTTAGTTCCTCCATTTGGGCTTCTCCGTGTCCATTTTTTATGTTCCTTTTTATAAAAGAAGATGTTTATGATTTTAGGATGTTTCCTTTCAGCAGTTTCTACAAGCATGTCTCCTCTGTCATTCCTTGTGCATACTACAAATTTACCTACTTCTGATTCTCCTCTCTTTTTTTTTTTACCTACTTTATTATTAATATTATTATTATTATTATTATTATTATTATTATTATTAAGCTACAACCATAGTTGGAAAAGTAGAATGCTATAAGCCCAGGGGCTCCATCAGGGAAAATAGCCGTGTGAGGAAAGGAAATAAGGAAAATTAAATATTTTTAGAACAGTAACATTAAAATAAATATCCCCTATGTAAACTATAAAAACTTTAACAAAACAAGAGGAAGAGAAATAAGATGGAATAGTGTGTCCGAGTGTACCCTCAAGCAAGAGAACTCTAACCCAAAACAGTGGAAGACCATGGTACAGAGGCTATGGTATTATCCAAGACTAGAGAATAATGGTTTGATTTTGGAGTGTCCTTCTCCTAGAAGAGCTGCATACCATTTAGATAAAGAGTCTCTTCTACCCTTACCAACAAGAAACTGGCCACTGAACAATTACATTGCAGTAATGACTTTGGTGAAGAAGAATTGTTTGGTAATCCCAGTGTTGTAAGGTGTAAGAGGACAAAGGCAATTATGTAATGAATAGGCCAGAGTATTCGGTGTGTGTGTGTGTAGGCAAAGGGAAAGCGAACCGTAACTAAAGAGAATGATCCATTGCATTACTATTTGGACCCCATAACTCTTTAGCTGTGGTATCTCAACGGGTGGCTGGTGCCATGGCCAACCTAATACCTAGCATTGAAATCACCCACAACAAATGTAAATTGAGTCTTATGTTTTTTCATATCTTCATAAAAGATTATTTTATACAAATATATACATATATATATATATATATATATGTATACATATATATATATATATATATATGGACGTGTCTGAGGCCTGTGTTCTGCAGTGGACTGGTAACGACTGATGAGGATATATTTATATATATTTATTTATATATATATATATATATATGTGTGTGTGTGTGTGTGTATGCATACATTTATAAATGTGTATATATATATATATATATATATATTTATTACTATTATTAATTGCTAAGCTATAACCCTAGCTGGAAAAGCAGGATGCCATAAGCCCTTGGTCTCCAACAGGGAAAATAGCCGAGTGAGGAAAGGAAACAAGGAAAAAAATAGAAGAGCTGCTTACCATAGCTAAAGAGTCTCTTGTACCCTTACCAAGAGGAAAGTGGCCACTGAACAATTTCAGTACAGTAACCCCTTGGGGGAAAAAGAATTATTTGGTAATCTCAGTGTTGTCAGATGTATGAGGACAAAGGAGAACATGTAGAGAATAGGTCAGACTATTCGGTGTGTGTGAAGGCAAAGGGAAAATGATTCGTAAACAAAGAGAAGGATCCACTGGCTTGTCAAAAGACCCCATAACACTCTACCGGTATGTATATATAGAGTATATATGTATATATAGAGTGTATATATATATATATATATATATATGTGTGTGTGTGTGGGTGTGTGTGTGTGTGTGTGTGTGTAACTTGATATTCGTATATTTATGTATCAGTATTGCCAATTTAATAAGTAATGATATCCTAATTAAGCATATACCTTGGTACATTAGTTCATATTTAAAATTCTGTATTCATGGCGAAGGTAATTATTGCATATGAAAAACATGAACAAAGTATTCAATGTATATGAAAACGAAGGAAAGACTGACTTTCTCTTTCGCCACCCACACAGCCAAGAGCGATTTTCGAAAGTAATTATTACATGTATATGTTGTGGTCTTGTTGACGGACATGAAATGTAACATCACCAGCGTTGATGCATTTCCGATTAATATAACCGTTTCTGCCACCCCAGCATTTCCAAATGAGCCGTCATCATCATCATCATCAACATCAACAACATCAACATCAACAACAACAGCATCCTCCCTTCTCCCCCATAGTGCTCCTCCCCTATTTCAGAGATGGGGGTCGAAAACGGGAGACTTACATAGCTCTCTCTCTCTCTCTCTCTCTCTCTCTCTCTCTCTCTCTCTCTCAGACCTATCATATGGCGCGTGTTGCAATTTATTGACTCCCTCAGTAACACATCAAAATTAACAAAGTTGAACGTGGCACAGGTGAGTGACAGAAGTTTAATTAGCTGAATGACTGCCGCCTCTCTGTCGTTCTCTTGCTTGGCCGCTGCACTCAGATGCATACACATGATGCAAATGCTCACTACCTTTACATATTATGCCTCTTCGTTTATTTTACCTCTCATTTACTGTATTACGTTGCTATCTCTCTCTCTCTCTCTCTCTCTCTCTCTCTCTCTCTCCATTGTTTCCCCTCGCGTCTACTGTAGCATGTCTCGAATTTTCTACTCTCTCTCTCTCTCTCTCTCTCTCTCTCTCTCTCTCTCTCCATTGTTTCCCCTCGCGTCTACTGTAGCATGTCTCGAATTTTCTACTCTCTCTCTCTCTCTCTCTCTCTCTCTCTCTCTCCTTTGTTTCCCCTCGCGTCTACTGTAGCATGTCTCGAATTTTCTACTCTCTCTCTCTCTCTCTCTCTCTCTCTCTCTCTCTCATTTACTCTTCCACATCATTATCTTTCACTGGCTCCGTCCAACCAGCGTCTTCTCCTTCCTTCTGCCTTCGCCTCCCTTTGTGGGATGACGATAACAGACTCCGTACCTAAGACAGCCTCCAAACTTAATTTGTGTTGACGGTGTACGCCGTCCTAGATCGAATTATTTCCAGGGTGTTGGCGTTCCTGTCAGAACCCAGATATAATGTGAGGGAGTTTTTTCTCTCCACTTTTTCATGTTCTCTTATTTTCTGTTCTTATTAATCATTTTCCTCTTAAGGATGTATTAGAACATATTTTTTTATAATTAATGACTAAATAGTTCTTTTCTATTATAAGTTCCTAGTGGTTTTTCATAGGGAAATCTGCGACCATCATTAGTTTTCTAAACCTACAGATGATTTACTAAACGTTTCCAGAGGCCGTGTAATAGTGTTTTTTTTTTTTTTTAATAACTCCTAAAATAACTGATGGATTTCCATGATATCAAAACAGGGAGCGATTCATACAATGGCCTAATTTTGGGAAATACTGTGCATTGCCAATTACGTTTCATTAACTTTTCTACTTAAGAAAATGAGGCTAAAGCCAGTCTTAGCCACCCACACATTCGCAAAAGTGATGACGTCCCTCAGTGACGTTGTTATAACGTTTCGTCCCCTGTACCTCCCATCCCCCGAATTGTTAAACGCCTGTTTAACTCCATAGATAATTGTCATATGACCTACCCCAAGCAATACGAAATTCTTTGTCAGTAAACGTTCAGCATACCTGGCAATGTGATTCGTGACTTTAGACTTTACCTAAACACAAGACCAACCTTTTATATCGTACCCACTCACTCACATTGAAGATCAAGAATGAGACTTATGACAGGAGACGAAAGAAGCCATGCTAACCCTACACTTCGCACTTCAAGCGAGTGTTGGTAAAGCAATAGAAATATAGTTTTCTTTAGGTTAAGCCGTAGGACTCATTCTTCCATACAACACAGGTTACTCAATACATCAATTGCCTGGAAGAAAATGACAGAGAGCATTGTTTGATATAATTTATCATTTCAATTTCACCAGAGAGAGTAGCTTGAATTCCTTAGAAGGTAGACTTCTAAAAGATGTTTCATATAAGGGCATTGACATCGGCCATTTGATAAATTTTGAAATCATATAAATATATATATATATATATATATATACTGTATATATAAATATATATATATAATATATATATACTGTATATATATATATATATATATGTATATATATATACTGTATATATATATATATATATATATGTGTGTGTGTGTGTGTTCATACATACATAAGATTTATTATATTTCAACCTATAGTTTTATATATTTATTTATGTTATAAGTACCAGTACCTATTTTTGTTACCCAAAAGGTATATGAAAAATGTCATTGCGACTTTGTCACTGGAATTATACCAGACTTCAATTAATGAACCAATCAACCTTACTTTGAGAAATCCATTGACATTGTCTACATGCCAAGCTGATATGCTCGTATCAAAGTATTCATTAGCTTTGCTTTTCCAAAATAATGTTATCACCAATTGCTGGAAAGCATAGATTTATGAGGGATAAAAAAAACAACAAGAAATGGACTCTTATACATTTTACTCTTCATCACTCTCAAGGAAAAGATCGTTTTCCTCGTCACTATCAATGTTGATGATGACCGGATCTATACTGTCTTGAATATTATCTGAAAGCCAGTAATCATCTTCAAAATATCTTGATCTCCTGACAGCGCCAGCCCACGTCTCCCCTGTTACAGCAAGCCTGGCAAAGAGATCAGCACGGGTAAACGGCTGCAACAAGGAGCCCCACACCTGCTCGATGGCGTGGAGCTCAGGATGGGCAGGGGGCAAGCGAACAATTCATGGCCCCATTCACGGATTATATTATCCACAATGTAAAATGGTTTCGGCCGGTTGCCCCTGCATATCTTGAGAAGCTCAGGTCGTGTGGCGTGAGCTGGAAGCTGTATTTTTCGAGACCTGAGCCAGTTAACCAAATCCTCCTATTTTGTAGCTGTTGTTGGGCATCGGCTATCTCCTGTCAATTGGCTATGGTATGGGGCGTTGTCTAGCACCAGCACCGAAGGATCCTCAAGCGACGGCAGGAGCTGTGATGTTAGCCACCGAATAAATATCTCTGAATTCATTTCTCCATGGTAGTCGCCGGTTTAATTTTTTCGCAGGGAAGCATAAAAATGAATTTTCTACAAAACCTTTTGCTGTACCACCTGCTACCACCACAAACCTCTCCCTTTCTCCTGGTGGCACCTGCCGGCTGTAGGTGGCACTGGTGACAGATTGGGAGGTGTCCACCCACTCCTTGCTATGTTGCATTCTCGTCGTAAACCACGTCTCATCGACATATACTACTGCTCTTCCTTCATCATGATGTTGCTGGAGGGATCGTAGAGCACCAATTCGGCGGCAAACGACGTCCAAATTTTCTTTCCTTAGGTAAATTTTCCGCTGGGATGTTTTGTACTGGAAACCCATGTTATGGAGGATTCGCCATACTGCCTTCTCAGATGTTTCTTCAGGAATGATATTTAGCATTTTAAGTTCTTCTGCTAAAGTGGCAATAGTGAAAAATTGCTTAGCAGCAAACATGCTGTGCACATGTCTCCTAATGGAACCAACGGTGAAGTTGTCAAAGACCAGAGGCGACATATTTGATGATGCAGGTGGTGTTTCAGGTGGATGAGGATTCTTTCCACGTTTACCAACACTCGGACAGCGTTCGGAGTCATCCCCATAGCATCAGCAACTCGTTCACATGGTTTGTAGGAAAAAAAATTAAATTCATTTAAATAAACAAATATATATATATATATATATATATGGCTAGCAGTATATTGCAATATATCATGTACTTATTAAAGTCATACTTTTCTTACCGATTTATACTAATTTTCAGGCGGTTTCTTTCTTTCTCTCTGTTGTAAATGGTGAAGAGTTTCAGCACAATTGTAGTTTTGCAATGGCCATGACTAAAGTCGAATCTATATGAAATAGTTCAGAGCTACTACTACAACTGCTGCCGATGATTACTTTGGATGTACTAAAAGGGCTCTGAGGTAGGAGTCGAAGTCAGTGATATTGTTTCTGAATCTTGCTCTAGTCTTGCCCCAATAACATCATTCCAATTATACAACTCTCTCAAGGAAAAAAATTGTTTTCTATTTCTACTAATGTTTTCATATTATTTTTTTGTTTTATTTTATTTTTTAGTCACAAATCTAAAATTTGTAGGAGTCCGAGTAGAATATCTCTCAGTGCGATTCCACACCCCTGTTTTAAACCTCTTCTATTATGTTTGATAGTTTGTGTTAACCATCTAATCATTATCTACCACCATAAAACATTTTATTGCTCTTCCGGCTCATTTTATATGTGCAGTACACAGTCTTTCCTAACAGGGATTTACTCAGTAGCCTAATAACAATGGGAATGAAGGAAAGAAGGCAAGAAGGAAGGGGGGGGGGAGTACTAGGATAGCCATAGGTGTAAACACCGAAGGAGGGTTGGGGAAACCTCTGTGTCACAGTTACGTCATTAAGTACCACTTCTTCGAAACGCCTGAAGGAAGGGAAGAAGTTCCTCTTTTTTTCTAAGAGTAAACGGGTTTAATTAAGCACATCTGTCAATTCATTGTACCACAAAAAATTAGGCCAATGTTTGAAACATTCATTGCTGTAATTTCATGGAAATTCATAAGCCGGTTTGTTAGATATTTGGGAAAAACACTATTACACGGCCTCTGGAAACGATAGTAGGTCAGTATTAGTCTTTACTTTTTATGAAATATATCGTATAATATTTTGACTAGAAGAATTATATCGTTAATAGGACTTTAAAACTTGATTTGATCCTTGAGAGAAAACTATGATATAATATCTGTTTAATTTTGGTCAAAATCTCATGAAATTTGAGGAAAATTATATCTAGGGGTAAATTTACTCTTATTCTAATGACAGAAAGCTTTGTAACATTACAGAAATATAATGTGGTTAAAGTAAATCAGAAGATTCTTAAAATGATAATGGCAATTTGCCAGTTTTTACTCTGGCTTTTAAGAAGAAAATCGAGTATGTGACTTTGAATTTGATATTAGAATTCTGCAATTAAGTCTCTCGGGATTTAGTTTACAAATAGGCCCTATTCAGTAGCATATGCCTATATGTTAGCAGCAGTTCTGTTCAGCTTAAACCTTATAAAAAAAATGGATTGAGTGTTAATGTTTTGGGTGTAAGCATGGATGTTCCCGAGATTTGATCATAAAGGGGAACTCTGGGCTGACTCTTAATTTTAGCTTTTGTTGGTGTCCTACTAACTGCAGTAGAAAGAATTCGTCATAGAAGTAGGTGATTGCTAATCTGGAACCTGTTTTATTCTTTTTCCATTTAATCTACAATCACATTGTTTTTATATGCCAGTGCATCAATTACTTGAACTGATATACTTTATTATTGATTATATTTCACTATAAAGCATCTTGTCCACATTTCTAAGTTTAACAATGGGATTATTCTCCATGGGTGTTTGGGATGTATTTTTCTGGGAAATTTATCTATAATTCTCCAAAAGCTTCTCGATAATACACTATCTATCTCTAAAGCATAATTTAGATTTTTTATCATCCACTTTCAGCTATTTATATAGACTTGAAAAACGAACTAAAACTCACTATAAAAAAATACTACTATAGGATTGCTGATGATTAACTCATTGTATGTTTATGGCGGGGATGTAAAGGTACTGAAAAATTATTGGCAATCCAAAAATCAAAAGATATTTTGTTAATTAAAAAGCACCATTTATGTATTTGTTTCAGAGGCCAACAGAGGAATTAATGATTTAATCCGCCTGCAACTCAATTCAGGTCATCGGAACGAACGAATTTCAAATGATTTTTTTTTATGAGGTCGATGATAGATATAAAGTGGTTATTATTATTATTATTTATTATTATTATTATTATTATTATTATTATTATTATTATTATTATTATTATTATTATTAATTATTATTATTATTATTCCTTTTTTTATAATAATAAAAATTTCTCAATGTACTTTATATAAGTCCTTCCAGTCTATTTGGTTCGTATATTTTGATGTAGCATACAAACCAACGTAAGATGGTTTGTTACTATCTACCTGAATCTGTGATATCTGATAACAAGGAAACCATTCTCTTGAGTATCATCATGAATTAATAATAGTAACTGAAAAGGGAACTGGAAGAGAATAAATGTCCATTTGTGATAAAAGAAAAAGCAGAGAAAACAAATTGATGTAAATGTAAGTAATATATATTACTAACTTGAGGCAATCAATCTCAACCGATGACGACATTCGTTGTAACTTACTATAAAAGGAGGAATTGATATGCCTGACTAACGAAATAAAGTGAGATGAAATACTACGAAAGGGCTTAAACTCACAATCTTAACGGAGCTGCCAAACAAATTTCCAGTAACAGTAGAGCATTCCAAGGAAATAAGTTGTAACCTATGTTGTTTATCCTCCTCGTGGATTTTGTAATACATAGAATAGTTGGGGATGGTGGAGAAGGATTGGACTGGATTGGTAACAGGAAATTAGCTGAACTAGAATATGCTCATGACAATGTCCTTATTAGCAGGACACCCCAGGATTTGGCAATGCTTGCTTACAAGAATGTATAAAATATCACATGAGGTTTGGCTCAAGATAATAGAAGAAAGACAGAGATAATGAGAAACAGAATATACAATGGAATATGAAATATCATTGGAGGTAGAAAGGATTCAATGAGGTAGAATTATTTAAATATATAGGAACTATGATCTCTTATACAGGGTCTTTAGAATTTTGAGTATGATGAAAATATCGAGAAAAGCAAATCAGTCAATGACTAGGTCAAGTAAAATTTGGAAATAGAATCGCCTGAATTTACATGTAAAAGTCAGGCTGTATATCGGTGTTATTGTATGGACATGAGTCATGGTATGACAATGAAACAATATTCAACATATTTTGTAGATTTGAGAGCAAACCTCTCAGAAGAATATTGCGGAGTTAAATGGCAGGACAGGATTAGAAATGAAACTATAAGAGATTACTAGAGTGCCATATGTGGATGACATCGTGGTGAAGGGTAGATGAAGATGGTTTGGGCATGCTCATCACACTCCACAAGAGAGATTAGTTCACCAAACTTTTAACCGGGCTCCACAAAGCACTAGAAGAGTTGGAAGACTCAGGCCCACATAGCTGAGGACTGTGAAGGCCGGCATAGGATATGAGGAATAGCGAAGTATTGATTTAAAAGCTCAATGTAGAGACGACCAGTGAAACCTAACCAAGACCCTTTTTGTCAATAGGCGTAGGAGGAGATGCCGATGAGTAATTATATATATATACTGTATGTATATATATATATATATATATACATATATATATATATATATATATAGTACATATAGTATATATATATATATATATATAGTACATACAGTATATATATATATATATATATGCAGAAATATATATATATATATATATATATATGCAGTAATATATATATATATATATATATGCATATATATACAGAAATATATTATATATATATATATATATATTTATATATATTATATATACAGAGAGAGAGAGAGAGAGAGAGAGAGAGAGAGAGAGAGAGAATTACTTTCAACTTTTCTACACTTTGATGTTAGTATGCTGATAACCACTTGATTTTCTTCTCGATAAGTGTGGTGTATAATCGATGAAGCCTAAAGGGCAAGACATAGAGTAAAGTGGGGATATTCGTTAAGGAAATATGTCTTTCCTTGGTTACAGAACCGAACATTACTTTCATATTATTCTCGATACTTCAGTTAATTTGAATAAGGAGTATGGGATATTTATACCCAAGCCGTCGAAAATGGTGGCTATATATTTAGATAGATGAGCGCAATCATACGCACAGATTCAAACCTTCCCACCCCTCCCTTTATCCTGACTACAACCCGACAGTTGCGGAACTTTGTGGGAGATTGTGGTTTCCGAGTGTATTTCTAATGATTGTTCATATGGTCTCTGGGCCCTTCACCTATTCTACTTGGCGTTCCACGAGACATTGTTTGGAATCTTTCTTGTTGTAAGATCTTGTTAGCAACATGATTGTTGCCTTAGAAAAGAAAATCGCACAGGCTGCATTTGGTCCAATCACCCTATATTGTTATTTGCTTTCTCGCAGGCATAATTGAAATTTAATGACGACTAAGCCTTGAAAGAGATGTATTATTATTATCAGTATTATTTATTATCATTGGTATTATTATTAATATAATACAAGTTGTCACCTTTGTGGAAAAGCAGAATGTTGCAAGCCATAGGGTCCAAAAGTAAAAGCAACCAAGTAGAGACCCAGTAGAGAAAAATACCCAGAATCTAGAGACAAAAGGACAAGTAAAATGGTTTTGAAAATGAAGTCAAATAAAAAAAAAATTATAAGTAAGGAAATGGGACATCCTTAAAATTCACATGGCTTTCTTGTCCCTTTTATTAATCATTCCCATCTCACCATTTGATAAAGACGACCAGTGGAATAGCAAATTGATAGAGAAGCGTGGTAAGCGTGCCCTCAGGAAAGAGTACTCTAACCCAATACTGTAAAAGGCTATGGTTAAAAGGCTGTGGCGCTAGTCAAGACTGAGGAACATTGGTTTGGTTTCTGTGTGTCCTTGTTCTATGAAAGCTTTTTATCATACATAAAGATTCTTTGTTAACTTCAGCATGTGGATAAAAGAAAAAAAACTGAAGAGTTACTGTAGCTACTCACTTAAGTGGAAGTGTAATGCTACAATCACATCGACCTCCCAGATTATCCCAGAAACAGTCCAGGTTGATACGGGGAGAAATCCATAGTGGTTTCTTGACAGTCTTTGACCATCCTTGGCAATCCAGGAATGTTAGTGATGGTCTGCGATGTCACCTAGGATGCTTTTACTTGTCAAAATCATCTGGGATGAGCTGGGATGGTCCAGATGAGAAGCCTAGTCTGGAACAATCCGGGTTGGTCCTTGGTTAATTTGGACCACATCAGATCGTCCTAGACTAAGGTTTTAACCCGGGCAATCTGTAGCAATGCCTGGATGGTCTGGATTTTGTGTAGCATTTCCTTGTATTTGTTGTGAGAAATTAAGTGATTCAATGACTACCACGGATCAACTTGGACCACTAATGTGCAAGGACAGCACAGCAACAGAGTGGGTCTGATCAATCCGGGGGTGACACCAGGATAGTCCTGACCTATACTATATATGGGCCGTAGATAGTCCAGAGTGATCTGAGGGTGATCCTGAGTAAAGATACAATTTTATACCCGTCAACTGTATTTTCTTCCAGGATTGATCTGCACCCAGGATCATGGTCCGTGATTGAACAGGCACAAGGTAATCCTTTCTAATCTTGGATAATCCATAGTATTACCAGCTTCGGTGCTGCCTATAGCTCAAGGCATATCATGCTTAAAGTTTTTAGATGTGTGAGAAAAGAGGAGAATATGTAAGGGATGTGCCAAACTATCAGGTGTATTAAGTAGGCAACGTAGAGAGCCATACCTAAAGAAGGATCATACTGGAAAACTTTCTGGCAGTCCTTTAAAAGGAACCATGACTCTCTAATGGCAATGTTTCACTAGGCAACTGCAGCCCAATAATGAACCTACTACCAGACATCCTGTCCCACTTTACTAAAATTATATTTTTTGCATCCTATTCAATACTAAGAAAACAAGTATGATACAAGGATATAGAGGAATGCATAGAGCTACTTTTGCGGTAAAGCTTCATGCATTATGTTCTATATTGAGACACATATTGATAAGCAGTGAATTAGCTCACCACTTGTCAATATTTGATTATATATATATATATATATATATATACATATGTGTGTGCGTGTGTGTGTGTGTATTCTGTTGCATGTAGTATATGTATGTGTATGTGTGTATGGATACACAGTATATACACATAACACACACATTATAGGTTTTTTGCAAAATTGGTTATTCTGCAAAGTTACCTGATATTTTGCAAATAAGCCTAAATCGTTGCGTGACTGCAAAATCATATTAATTGTCTGGTAACTTTGCAAATAAACACATGAAAAGGGTGTTTTACAAAAATATCAGTTAACTTAACACACAAAAATGATAAACTGGCTATCTCCAAAGTTCCCCATGACTTAGAATGTAAGTTTACAAAATGTCAAAATATCTTTGGAGGCTAAAAATATATTAAAAGTTTACTTGTTTTTAAAAGCATAATAGCATATGCATCGGATGTTACAATTATTTTTATTATTATAACACTTGTAGCTGTTGTTGAGCAGCTACATTTTATCATCTTGATTGTGTTTTTTATGGTGTGTGATCAGTTTTGAAATTAACTTAAGCAGCTTCATTTTCCATACCTGGCACCTTGAATTCATGCTGTTCGAAGGATTGGTTTGACGACCGCCGACTTGCGGACATGATTTCTTTTAGTTTATTTTCTTCACGGAATTGCAGGAAGATCTTTATTTTACCAGTAATTATGTTTACATATTTTTAACTCAGAGCTTTAGAAAGAATATCCCTTCCTCCATGTCGGTTGGCGAGATGGGCAGCTTTAATTATATCAAAAGAGATCTTCACCTGAGACAAATCTAAGAACAGTTTTTTTTTAAATAGTTTTTGTACTGTCATCATTTCAACAGATATATCCCTGATATCTTATCTTTTTAAAAGCATATATCCCTTTTGAGTCTTCTTCACCTCAGGTTTTTCAAGTTCTTCCCTTCGATATCCTCATATTCATAAAGCCAAATGGATTGTATGACTTCTATTCCTGTGTACAAGCGAGCCCTTAGAAGGTGACTGAGAGACAAGTCGAACGCAGTTCACTTTATTTGGACGGATCATGAGTAAATATATAACCCGTTCCAGTCAAGAATGGCACAAAAACTCAAGCACAATAATGCAGGAAAATACAGGTATAAATAAGTTATCAGTGCGAGGGTAGAGCAAAAAAGACTAAAAAAAACTGAAATACCGTTACAGTGTACGAGCATGTGTAATACATGTGTGGTACATGGCACCCCCCCCCCATAAAGGTCATACATGTAAAAAAATTCAAGCCTAATGATGCAGGAAAATACAGTTATAAACAGGTAACAGTGCGAGGGGAGAGCAATAAAAACAAGATACATAAAACTAAAGGACTGTTACAGTGTACGAGCATGTGTACTACACATGTGGCACATGGCTCCCCCCATAAAAAAGACATGCACCTGAAATAGGGTGCCCTGCGCTTGAGAGGCGTACTGTAGGCAGGTCATCTGGTTGGAGATATGCAAGTTTTAGGCAATCAATGGAGACCCAGTCTTCTTTGCCACGCATGTTGAGGAGGAATGCTTTCAGCTTACGACTGATCACAAAGAAAGGGCCCGTGTAAGGGGGCATTAACGTTGTTTTGTTAATGTCGTTGCACAGGAAAACATGCATCAATGAGTGCAGATCTGCCAGTATGTGTTGCTCAGCTGATGGCTTGTAGGTCAAGTGGCATTGAGTAAATTTTCCCACAACATGATGTAGGCTCTGGAAATTGCAGACGGAAAAGATTCGGTAGGGACGACCAACAGGTCACCATACGCCATTTTAGCTGCCAAGACATCCACGGTGTCCTTAAGAGTGGTCCTTAGTCCCAGGAGGACTTATGGAAGCTGAATAAACTAGTTTTAATCCTTGCAGCGTGACATCAAAGCTGTTTTGAGGGTACGGTGAAAACGTTCAACCATAGCGTTGGCAGCAGGGTTGTATGCAGTTGTCTGATGAAGGGTGATACCCAGGAGATCTGCTAATGGTGTCCATAATTGAGAAATAAAAGTGGTACCCCTGTCAGATGTAATAGGTTCATGGATTCCAAATCTCACTATCCATCCTGAGAGTAAGCCAGATAGGAGTAAATGAGGTGGACGTTGCAGTTTCCATAGAAATGGCTTCAGGCCAACGAGTGGAGCGATTGATGACGGTAAATAGGTAACGATGTCCTTGTGATGTGTGTAAGGGACCTACAACATCAATGTGAATGTGAGCAAAGTGCCGCTGATTTTGAGGAAAAGTGTCCAATCCTGAATCTATGTGTCGATGTACTTTTGAAGTTTGGCATGAAATGCAGGCACAAACCCAATTCTTAGCATCCTTAGTAGTGGCATGCCAAATGAACTTTGTCTTCAGTTGCTGTGCAATAGAGCGGCGCGAAGGATGTGATAGGCAATGAATGAAATCAAACTCCTATCGGCACATAGGAGAATGTATTCACGCACTAGGTCTACCAGTACTGACGTAACAGAGGAGGGAGGCGTTGGAGTCGTCAGGAGGAACGTCCTCCCAATGGAGGGATTTGTGGAATGTCTTTCCTACATACAAGATACTCTGGATCTTTTTTTCCGGCTTCTACCAAGTTGTTGTAATCCAATCCCAGATGAATGGCAGCCAATGTTTTTCGTGACAAGGCATCAGCAATGGGCTTCATTTTCCCGGGGATGTGCTGAAGGGTGCAATTGTATTCAGCCATGGTGGAGGGATGTCGGTGTTTACGGGCAGACCAGGCATTGGAGTGACGAGTGAAGGCGTGCACCAGCGGTATGTGGTCAGTGTGAATAATGAAGGGCATACCTTCCAACCCCTGGCAAAAGTGATGGATAGTCGAGTGCACTGCCAGCAATTCGCGGTCGAAGGTAAAGTAGCCGGGTTCTGCCTGGGACAGTTCTGTACAGAAGAAGGTAGTAGGTTGGCCAGGGCACCACCCACCCATTAAGATACTACTGCTAAAGATTTATGGAGTCCTTTGACTGGCCAGACAGTACTATATTGGATCCTTCTCTCTGGCTATGGTTTATTTTTCACTTTACCTACACATACACCGAATAGTCTGGCATACTCTTTACAGATTATCCTATGTCCTCATATACCTGACAGCACTAAGATTACCGAAAATTCTTCTTCCCCAAGGGATTAACTACTGCACTATAATTGTTAAGAGACTCGTTAACTATGGTAAGCCGTCTCTTTTAGGAGAAGACAATACAAAATCAAACCATTGTTCTCTAATCTTGGGTAGTACCATAGCCTCTGTACCCTGGTCTTCCACTGTCTTGGTTTAGAGTTCTCTTGATTGAGGGTACACTCAGGCACTATTCTATCTAATTTCTCTTTCTTTTGTTTCGTTAAAGTTTTTATAGTTTATATAAGAAATATATATTTTAATGTTGCTACTGTTCTTAGAATATTTTATTTTTCCTTGTTTTCATTCCTCTCCGGGCCATTTTCCCTGTTTGGGCCCCTGGGCTTATAGCATCCAGCTTTTCTAACTAGGTTTGTAGATTAGCAATTACTACTACTACTACTACTAATAATAATAATAATAATAATAATGATGATAATGATAATGGGTGGGGTAAGCCGTTGACCACCTACTCAAGGATTGCCCTAATAGCAGCAGCAGTTGATAGAGCATTCTTTGCATTGCTGAAGGCAGCTTCTTGAAGAGGACCCAACTTCAGGTCTTTTGGCTTGCCCTTGAGGAAGACGTAGAGGGGTGAGCAAGAGTGGCAGCGATGGCTGGCAGGAAACAGTGATAATCGTTGATCGTACCCAAGAATTCTTGCAGTGCTTGGACGATTGAGGGCGTGGGGAATTTCTGACTTGCTTCTCCTTACTCAGGGAGGGAGTGAACTCCTTTAGGGGTGATGCGGTGACCTAAGAACGATACTTCATTGGTGCCAAAGGTGCACTTGTCTTACCGGACTACAAGGCCATTCTGTTGTAAGCGGTCGAGCACAATGCGAGCGCTTAGAGTTGACTGAGAGACGAGTCGAATGCATTTCACTTTAATTGGATGGAGCATGAGTCTATATATAACCCGTGCCAGTCAAGAACGGCACAAAAATTCAAACTCGAAGATGCAGGAAACACAGGCATAAACAGGTTATCTGTGCATGGGGAGAGTGATAACGACAATATACAAAAAAAAAATGAAATCCGTTACAGTGTACGAGCATGTGTGATACACGTTCAGTACACCTGCAATTCAGACAACACGTAATCCACCTGTTCTTTATTTCAGCCATCACTGGATAATAAGCAGAGGTCTACACCCGAAGACCACCAATCCTAATGACGAGAATGTGAGAGGCACACTGCACTCTCTCGTGTGACCTTCAGTAGTTCAGCAGAGTCGCCATCCAAACATGCAAATAAACAACTAACTGAAAACAATCCCACACCAATCAGCCAATTGGTGTTGAGATTTAGAATGGTTACCATGCAATTTTGTAAAGTTACCAGATAATTTGGCAAACTATGGTTTTATTTTTTTTTTTTTTTTTTTTTTTTAGCTGAAATGATCAGACAATGAAGGTTATTTTGCGTAGATACCACAATTTAGGTTTATTTGTAAAACAACCAGTAACTTTGCAAAATAACCAATTT